>NC_139070.1:448200-588434 GCF_965140915.1 Aythya marila
CGCCGTCTGGGCGGGCCGCGAGGCGCGGCATCCGATTGGCTGAGACGCGCGGCGCCCCGCCCCTCCCTTTCCCCTCCGCGCGGCTCCCGCCCGCCGCCTCCCCTCTCCTCGCGCGCGCTCGCGCGGGCGCGTCACGTGACTGGGGGGCGGGGTCGCGGCGTGAGGGGCGGGGGCCGGAAGTGAGTGGCGGGGCGGCGGGGGGCGGGGCGGGAGCGGCGGCGGCGGCGGGGGGGGCGCCGCGGCTGCCGGGAGCGGAGGAGGCCGGCGCGAGACCCGCGCGACACCCAATGGTGCCCCGGTGAGCGCAGCCCGCGGGACCGGGCCGTGGGGGGCTCCCCGGTGGCCGGTTGCAGGCCGCGGGAGGGCTCCCGGGACGGGCAGGCCCCGGAGAGCACCGGGCGGGGCCGTGCGGTTGAGGGGGGGGGCTCCGCCCCCTGCCGCCCGCCACCGGGCTGTGCCCCGCGGGGAGTGCGGCCGGCCCGGTGCCGGGCCCGGTGCCGCTACACGCCCGGTGGGGACCGCCCGGTGCTACCGGCGGCGGGGGAGGGGCTGGGGACGGCCCCGCCGGTCGCCTCCGTGCCCCCCCCGCGCGTGTCCCGGGCGCCCCGGAGCTCCCGGTGCTGCGGGCAGGCCGAGGCCGGGTGTCCCCGGCACGAGCAGCGCTGCCGGGACCCGCGGGGGGCTCGCTCCGGGCCCCAAACCGGCGACGCCGGGCCCCGAGGTCCCCTCGTGTCCCGTGGCGCGCCCCCGGCCCGGCTCAGCCCCGGGGCTCCGGGGGGGGGGCTCAGGGGACGGGTCCGGTGCGGGCCCGGTGGACGCTTCCCCCCGAGGCCTTCGTGACCCGGCGCCTTCCCGTTTTGGGTTCAAACCGCTCGGTTCCGTGTGCGGGAGGTCACCCGGTGAACCCCGGCACCTCCCGTGGCTCGCGAGGCGCCGCCGTTCCCCCGGGGCTGGGACCGGGGCGGCCGCGGCCGTGCCCCCTCGCAGCATTTTGGGGTCTCACGGGCACGGCGGGGCACCGGGAGGCTCCCCGGAGGTCCCCCCGGTGCCGCAGCCTCCCTGGCAGGCCCGGTGCTCCCGGTGCCGGGTTTGGGGCCGCTTCTCGCCGCCGCTGTCCGAGCCCCGTTCCTGCCCCGCGGGGCACGCAGGGGCCTCGGGAGGCGGTGCCGTTACCGGCAGCCCCGCGGGGGTGGCTGCGCCCTGCTTATCTCCCTGCCTCGGCCCCAGATAAGGGCGCGATGGCTTCGAGGAAGTAAATCCGGGAAGCGCTGCCCTGCTCCGCCCCAACGGGGGCTCTCGGGGCTGCTCTTGCTCCCCCCCCCCGGCTCCCCGGGGCTCCTTTTTCTGCTCCTTCCTAACCCCGGCTCCCGTTCCGCTCACTCCCGGGGCTGCAGCCCTGGGGGGCTTCGTGTGCCAGCCCTGGGGGGCGACACGAGAAGGTTTGGGGCGCTGCTCTGCGTGGGGGGGCCCCTCCTTGTGACCCTCTTGGTGCTTTTTTGGGGACCCGGCAGCTTCAGGGCCTTGGGGATCAGCTCCGGCGCTCATCTCACAGCACAGAGTCACCGAAACCGAGGCTCTTTTGGTTTGGGGAGCTGCCCCGTGCGGCTCCCAACTCCTTTTACTGGTGGACGAGGCCTGAACAGATCCGGGTCCGTGCCCAGCTCGGCCTCGTGCCCCGGAGCATCCCGGTGGCACCGTTGTCCCGGGACGGGGCCGTGAGGACGGAGGACGCCTCGCGGGTCCCTGCCCCTCGCCTCGGCAGCGTCGCAGCCCCGTCCGCCTGCGGCCAGCGAGGAGCCGGCCCCCTGACCCCCGCGGGTCCCTTCCAGCTGGGGACGTGGTGACTCGAAGGAGCTGGGGCCACCTCCCCGCGGCCCGGGGCCGGGCCGGCTAACTCGCTGTTTGTCCCCGAACCGCAGGTGGGACGGCCAGACGAGAGGGGCTCTGCCTTTCCCTTCCCTGCCCTCCGCCGCCGATGGAGTACGTGGTAAGGCCGGCCGGCGCTCGGGGCTTCGGTGGAGGGCGGCTAGGTGGCTTCGGTGGCGGGCCCTGCCTCCTCTCCCTCCCCGCCGGGCCCCCGCCGGCCTTCCCCCGGCCCCAGGAGGCGGCGGGGACGGCGGAGAGAGGAGGGCCGCGCCGCCGCCGCGTGACGTTGGAGCGATATCTGGGGGGGGAAGCACGCAGCCCTAGGCCGGCGCTCAGCCTTTTTCTCTTTGCTCTCGCCCCGTGCTGCAGGAGGACGGGGGACGGGGAGGGCTCCACCGCCGCTGCTTTCCGACCGAGGGGGTCTCCGGCCCGCCCTGCGCCGCTGAGGTGCGTACGTGCGGCGGCGGGCGGCCCGTGTCTGCGCGCGGCCGCGAGCGCCTCGCCGCGATTCCTTGCCAAACCCCGCGCGTGTTCCAGCTCTCTGACTCAGCTCCCGGTTTGTGTTTCCTGGGAGGATGTCGGGCGCTGGCCCAGCGGCGAGGCCCCGCTCGGCGCCCGGGGAAAATACGGGCTCGGGCTTGGCTCGGTCCCGGTTTGGAGGCTGCTGCCGCTCTCTGCTTCTCCTCCTGCTGCGCGCCGAGCGCGAGGTCCCCGGGCACGCAGAAGCACACAGGACCCGGCCGAGCCCACACGTCCCCTCGCTTCCCAGGCACGAGGAGCGGCTCGGCCGGGACGTGTCCCGCCAGGCCTCGGGGGCGGTGGTTCTGGCAGCTCCCTGCGTCCTTTAGCTTCAGGGGCAGGAGTTTTTCGTGGGGCTTCGCACGTCTCGGTCTGCCTTCAGCGCTCTGGGGGGGTCTCTGCGGCCCCTGGGGGGGTCTCTGCCTCCTTGGGCCGGGGGGGCCGTGGCAGACGAGCTGTTTGTCTGCCAGGGCTGGCATCATGCGACCCGCCTCATGCCCAGCCGGTGCCAGTTGGGATCACGTGCGCTATCTGGCCTCGGCCTCGATGCCGGAGGTTCTGATAAAATCAGCACCGATTCCGTTCTCAGAGCAGAGCCCTGGCTGCTCCCAGCCCTGTTGCCTGCCTGGCCTCTTGGGGTCCCCTCCCCAGCCGGCTCCAGGAGACCCCTGCCCCTCTGCGCTTCCCTCGGGGCTTCCCGGGGGGGGGCCGCCGTGCCAGGTGGGGCACCCAGCCCCGTGACCCCGAGCCCCCCAAGTCCTCACCAGCCCCCCGAGCCCCTTCAACGCCGCCCAGCCCCGCTCCCCCCGGCGGCACTGGCGGGTCCCTGCTTCCTGGCTCCCCGGCCCCGGGCTTCCTGCCTTTCTTTGGAGCGGCCATGGGAAGGTCACGGCGCTGAGCGGCTGCGGGGCCCCAGGCGGGGACGAAGCGCGCGGCGGGACGGCTGGCACGGGCTCCTGCGGGACCGAGGTGGGGGGCTCGGGGTGGGGAGCGGGCCGTGGGGTGCCCCGGTGTCGGGGCGCCCTGTGCAGGGGGATTTTCCAGCTCCTGCCTGGCTGCGTGGAGGTGCCAGCGGTTGGGAAGCGGGGCCGGAGGCCGCTGGTGCCGTGCTGGGTCCGAGCGGGGAGAGCCCTTCCCTTGGGTTGGATTCAGCCGAATTTGGCTCAGTGTTGGGTTTTGCAGAGTGAGGGGTCCCTGGGAATTTCCCAGGTGCCCGGCGCTGGGTCGGAGGGGCCCGAAAGCCCCGGCTGCATCCCCGGGAGGTGAGAGGGGAGCTGTGGCCCCATGGGGAGGGCGAGGCCGTGGCGATGAGCGTGGACGCGCGTGGCAGGGTTGGGCTGCTCCCAGCTCCTCCTGGCCCCGTTCTGCATCAGGTGGGGATGAAGGGGGAGCGGGGCAGCCCCCGCAGCCCCCACCACAAAACGGGGGCTACGCCCGGCCTCCCTGCCACGGGCAGGGGGTGAGCTTTGCCCCGGCGCCGCCGGCACGCTCCTGCTTTTCCCCAGCTCCCGCTAGCTCCGCCTGTGACCTTGATTTTTCTGCTCCAGATACTGGCTGGGTCCCCACCCCTCTCCGGGAGCCCCTCCTGCGCTGCCACCCCAGCCCGCTCGCAGCCCCGGCGCGGGCAGAGCCCGCTCCGCCGCCCGTGAGTCAGCACGGCCCCGCCGCTTACCGGCAGCTCACCGGCAGCCCCGTTTTCCTCCGGGAGGAGCGGCCGCGCCGCGGAGAGCAGCGGCCATCGGCGGCTCCCGCCGGCCCCGCGCCGCAGCCGGGGGCTCGCGCTGAGCTCGGCCTCTCCCTGGGGGCTCGGCACCCACCTGTGTCCTGCTCCCGGCCGTCCTCCTTCCTCTGCGCCCGGAGCCGTGCCGCCAAAGGGCTGGATGTCCCCGCGGCCCCAGCGAGCACCGGAGGCGTCCTGGCATCGCTGCCCCCCCTGCCTCGGGCGCCGCTCCCCCCTGCAAAGCCCGGGGAGCCAACAGCAGCTGCCTGCCGCCGGCACGTGGGTTGCATAGCGCTGGCCACCACAGAAGGACCTTGTTCGCTCCTGGCCGGGGCTTGGAGCAGGGCTGGGCTGGGCTTGGATGCGCTCTGTGGCTGCCTTGTCTCAGGGCTTTAAATATTCATGCTTTTGATTTCCTCTTAGCTGCCGGCGACTGCTTGGGGGGGAGCGCAGGGGCAGAGCGAGCCGGCGGGGGCGGAGGGGCAGCGGTTTGGGACCCGTCTGCGGGGCAGAGGGGGCCGGATCGGGCCTCGACCGAAGACAATGGGATTCGTGGGCAGCCCGGTTCGGGAGCAGCGCGGGGCTGAGGGGCTCCAGGCCCTCCAGGCTGGGGGCCGAGCGCGCTGAGCCCCCTCTCCGGCTGTTCCGCGCGGCCCCGGGGCGTAGCCGCGGCCCCGTTTCCTCCCCGCCGCTCCGGGAGCAGGGGTCGCTCTCCATCTGGCCGGATCCCTGCGTCCTCGCTGACGCCGCTTGCCATCGATCGGGGCTGTGACGGCGTGGAGCTGGGCAGCCCCCGCGGCGCAGCGGGGCCGGCTCTGCCCGCGAGCCATGCGGGGCTGGCGAGCGCCCGGCACCGAGCTCGGCCCAGGCTCGGGGGCGGCTTCGCGGCGGCCGTAGGCGCTGGGACAGCCCATGGGGCCTCTGTGAGCCGTGCCAGCCCTGCTCGCCTCTCCCCGGAATGGATCTGCTGCAGAAGAGCAAATACAGCCACCTGCGGAATGAGTCCGTCTCCTCCCTGGAGGAGGCGGGGGGCGGCGGGGGGGCCCCGGCCTCGCCGGTGGAGCCCCTCGCGGGCACGCGCTCCCTGCCCGGCTCCCTGTCGTCCTCCTCCCTCAGCCCCATGCTGCCTCTCGGGGAGCTCTCGTCCGAGTCGGAGGACAGCCCCACCACCCTCTGCTCCTTCTTCCCCAAAATGGCCAACCTGAAGCTCTCGAACCCCGCCAACCTGCTCAGCCTGCGGGGCTCCACGGCCGGCAGCCTCAAGGAGGCCGGGAGCCCGGGGGAGCCCGGCCCAGCCGCCACGCTCGCAGCGGCACCGGGAGGAGCCGGCGGCGGCCCCGATTCAGCGGGCCCTGTCGCTGTGTGTTCCCAGGATATGAACAAGCTGAGCTGCGGGAAGAAGACGCGGGTGGAAGGCGGCCAGCTGGGCGGCGATGAATGGACGCGCCACGGCAGCTTTGTCAATAAGCCCACGCGCGGCTGGCTGCACCCGGACGACAAGGTCATGGGCCCGGGGGTCTCCTACCACGTCAGGGTGAGCGCTGGGGCCGGGCTGGGGGGGCACGAAGGGGCAGGGTGGGCTTCGGGAGAGCTCCCGGTGTGCTGCTTGCGGGCGGGAGGTGGGTGGGGGGTGTCCTGCGGGGGTCACCCCCATGTGGTGGGTGGCACAGGGGACCTGTCCCCGTCCCCTCCCCGCTCGTGGGCTGCGTGGGGAGGTGGGGGGCGAAGCTCGGGGCTCTCTGGGCTGACCCTGCTCTCCCCTGCCAGTACATGGGCTGCGTGGAAGTCCTGCAGTCCATGAGGGCTTTGGATTTCAACACCAGGACCCAGGTCACCAGGTGAGCCCTGCGTCCGTGCTGGGCTTGGGGGGGCTCTGCTGGGTTGGGGGGGCTCTGCTGGGCTGGGGGGGCTTGGGGCTGTCCCGGGGTGGGTCTGTAGCTGGTGGCCAGGCTGTCTGCAGCCCTGGAGGCAGCTGCCCGGCGGATCGATGCGCCCGTCAATGGGCTTGGCCAGGCAGGAAGCGCTCCTGCGACCCCATCAAATATTAACCGAGCTCTTGGAGCTCTTCCCCTGCCCCAGCCGGGTCGGGAGCCAGCCCGAGGGCTTCCCTTTTGTGTCCCTCGCTTTAACCCCGTCCCTCCTGCGCTGATTCCCTCGCCCTCCGCCCAGCAGCGCCCTGCGGACGTGGCGCTGAGCGCGGAGCCGCCCCGCCGCCGCCTCGTCCCTGTGCTGGGGTGGGTGGGGGGACCAAAGGGGGGGCCCCCAGCCCAGACTGACGTCCCGCTGCGCTCCCCGCAGGGAGGCGATCGGCCTGGTGTGCGAGGCTGTGCCCGGTGCCAAGGGAGCCGTGCGGAGGAGGAAGGTGAGGCTGGGCCGGGAGGGCTGCCAGCGGGCTCGGGCTGCCCGTGGCCGAGGGCTGGACCTCAGCCCGGGCACCCGGGGCTCTCGTCGGCCCCGTGGGGAGCTGAGCTGGCTGCCTCTGCTGGGAGGGGGACGAGGCTCCGGGCCCAGGAGCCCCCTCCCCAACGCTGCCGTCTGCCCCCAGCCCTGCGGCCGCTCCCTGAACTCCATCCTGGGGAAAAGCAACCTGAAGTTCGCCGGCATGCCCATCACCCTGACCATCTCCACCAGCAGCCTCAACCTCATGGCCTCCGACTGCAAGCAGGTGAGAGGCAGGGGCTGGGCGGCTGGCTTTAAACGGGGAGGGGTCGTCGTGTCCCCTCCGGGCCCCGCTGGGGGGCAGGGGGTGTCCCCAGCCTCCACGGGGACATCTGGGTGGGTGCGGGGCTTGCTGAGCGCCCACCTCCTCCTGGTCCGAGGGGCCTGGCTCACCCGTTGCTGGGGGCAGAGATCTGAGGGGCGCTCCAAGCACTCTGTTGGTGGCTCCGGGGGTGTCTCGGCCGTCCTCTGGTGCCCTGTGGCTCATAACCAGGGCTCCCCCGAGCCCGTGAGCCCCAGCCCCAGGGGGAACGTGGCGGGCAGGAGCCGCAGCCACCGCCCCCTGTGCCTTGCAGATCATTGCCAACCACCACATGCAGTCCATCTCCTTCGCTTCGGGGGGAGACCCGGTGAGTACGGCGGCTCCCATCGGGCCGGGTCCTGACCCCTGGCACGGGACGGGGCTCCCCTGCCCTGGCCCTAAAGTCTGGGGCACCGTGGTCGCCGGCAGCCCCATCTCACCGGTGCCTTCCCTCCCGCAGGACACCGCTGAGTACGTCGCCTACGTTGCCAAAGATCCCGTCAACCAGAGAGGTGAGGGCACTGCCGGGAGCCCCAGAGCCCCGTTTTGTGGGTGTTTGGGTGCAGCTTGGTGGGGCAGGGGGAGACTGGGACCCCCTCGGGGGGGTGCACAGGGTGGGTTCAAGGGGCGGAGGATTTAACGCTGAGGTTCCACGCCCCCACCCCGCTGTTCCCTTCCCAGCCTGCCATATCCTGGAGTGCCCGGAGGGCTTGGCGCAGGACGTGATCAGCACCATCGGGCAGGCCTTCGAGCTGCGCTTCAAGCAGTACCTGAAGAACCCCCCGAAGCTGGTGACGCCCCACGACAGGTAGGCAGGGAGGTGTCACATCTCCCAGGGGCAGCGCAGGGACGCTTCCCCGGCTGCTGGCGGCTGCTGAGCTGGGCCGTGCCCCCCCCCTCAGGATGGCGGGGTTCGACGGCTCTGCCTGGGATGAGGAGGAGGAGGAACCAGCCCCAGACCACCAGTACTACAACGACTTCCCCGGCAAGGAGCCTCCCATCGGGGGGGTCGTGGACATGCGGCTGCGCGAGGGGGCTGCGCAGACCCCCAACCACCTGGGGGCCACGCTGGTAAGGCTTGGGGCACCTCTCCGCAGGGTGCTCGGGGGGAGATCCCACATTATGGGGGAGATGCAGGGACCCTGGTGGAGCTCTGGGCTGCTCGCTTGGGGTTATTCCAGCCCAGAGTCTGCAGCGTGCGTCTCCAGCACCTCTCACAGCCCCATGTGGGGACTTGGGGGCACGATGGGACCCCCCGGGCTCACTCACCGTGTGCCTCTCTCTGCAGCCCGTCGGCCAGACCTCTGGTGGGGAGTACGACCCGCGGAAGCAGCACGCTCCTGCCCAGGGTAATGCGGGGGCTGTGGCTGACCCCGTGCTGCTCTCCCGCACCCCAAACCTCTCCGGCATCGAGCGCTGGCGCTGGGACCGAGGCAGGCTGGAGCCCCACTGACTTTTTGTGCTCTTTGCAGCAGGGAGAGAGAAATACCCGGCTGCAGCAGGCGTGGCGGGCCGCACCGACCTGTTCGATGACCCGTCCTACGTCAACGTGCAGAACGTGGACAAGGCACGCCAGGCGTCCGCTGCCAG
The DNA here is from genome assembly GCF_965140915.1 of Aythya marila. Taxonomy (NCBI): domain Eukaryota; kingdom Metazoa; phylum Chordata; class Aves; order Anseriformes; family Anatidae; genus Aythya; species Aythya marila. The sequence goes on from NC_139070.1 coordinate 456,636, forward strand.
CGCCCCCACAACGGCCAACGGCAGCGCCCAGCGGGACCTTTTCGACATGAGTGAGTGCGGTGGGAATTGTAGGGGCCGGAGGGGACCTCGAGGGGTCAATGGGTCCATCCCCTAAATGGGATGCAGCCGTGGCCGTGCCCGGGCTGTGGGGTTTGCCGTGGGTGCGAGGCGAGCGCCGGCCCCGCTCCTTTCCCCGCAGAGCCCTTCGAGGACGCCCTGCGCGTGCCCCCCGCCGTGCCCGTGAGCCTGCCGCCGGCCCAGGTGGTGGCTTCCATGGAGGAGCAGCTGCGCCGGGAGCCCTGGTACCACGGGAAGATGAACCGTAAGGAGGCCGAGAAGCTGCTGAAGGTGAACGGAGACTTCCTGGTGCGGGAGAGCACCACCACCCCCGGCCAGTACGTGCTGACCGGCCTGCAGGGCGGGCAGCCCAAGCACCTGCTGCTCGTCGATCCCGAAGGAGTGGTGAGTCCCTGAAACCCCAAAGCCGGGGTCCTGCACCCCTTTGCGAGATACAGGAGCCCCCTGGGCTTCCTGCTGCCCCTCGGGGGGCACTCCGGGGCTGGATTTGGGGGATGGAGCGGGCACAGCAACGCACGGGGGGCTCGGGGCTTTGTCAGCTGTGGATTTCTGAGCGCCCCTTCCCACAGGTGCGGACAAAAGACCATCGCTTCGAGAGCGTCAGCCACCTCATCAGCTACCACATGGACAATCACCTGCCCATCATCTCAGCTGGCAGCGAGATGTGCCTGCAGCAGCCTGTGGAAAGGAGACTGTGAGCGCCTGGGGACCCCGGTGCGCAGCCCCCCCCCGGCCCCACTCCCTGCCCCAGGGGGGAGTGCTTGGACTCGCAGCCCGGGACCGGGCTCGGACTGCCTGGGGACGGCCCCGTCCCCGGTCCCCGTCCGCCACGAGGAGCTGGTGGCCACGGGGATGGCGTAGCGGGAGCTGCCTGCAGGGCGGGGGGCTGTCGTTGCCAAAGCCCCTGCCTCCCCCCAGCTCCAGCCTTTGCACAGCAGCTCAGCTCGAACCAAAGCCTGGCCCCGGGCGGTGTCGCCGCAGCGTGGTGTGGCCATGACCCCTTTTGTGCTCACCCACGGGGGGGGGGCACGGGCCCTCGGCCCCTCGTCCCGCCAGCCCCGGGGGGGGGGGGTCCGGCCGGGGGCTCCCCAAGCACAAGGCCGGGCGGCCGCGCACCGAATGTACCCGATCACTTTACGTGTTAACTGTGCCTTGACCCCGCAGGTCCCACACACTTATGCAATGCAGCCGGGCGGGGGGGCGACACCCCCGAGCCCCCTCCGGGCCCCCGCCGAGCCCCTTCCCCGGGCACCCTCGGGGTTTTTTTTTGGGGGGGGGAGTGGCCGGGCCCCGCCGCATGCACCTCGTTCCCTGAAGCCAAAGCGCAGCCCTGCCCCGGCCCCGCTATAACCAAAGGACGCGGCGGGCGGAATTAAAGTTGGTATTTCTCTAGGCCCGGCTGCTGTGCTGGGGCTGAGGGGGGGGCAAACAGGGGGGCTTGGGGGGTGAGCACCAGGGTCGGGGGGGGCAAGGACTGGGGCTGGGGACAAGTGCTAAGGCTGAGGGGGCAAACGGGGGGGCCAGGGGGCTGAGCAAGGGGGCTGGGGGGTGAGCATCAGGGTGTGGGGGGGCGAGTGAAGGGGCTGGGGGGCGAGTGAAGGGGCTGGGGGGCGAGTGAAGGGGCTGGGGGGCGAGTGAAGGGCTTGGGGGGCGAGTGAAGGGGCTGGGGGGCGAGTAAAGGGCTTGGGGGGCGAGTGAAGGGGCTGGGGGGCGAGTGAAGGGGCTGGGGGGCGAGTAAAGGGCTTGGGGGGCGAGTGAAGGGGCTGGGGGTCGAGCACCGGGGCTTTGGGGTAGAGTACTGGGCCTGGGGGGCGAGTAAAGGGGCTGGGGGGCGAGCATCAGGGTGTGGGGGGGCGAGTAAAGGGGGTTGGGGGGCGAGTGAAGGGGGTTGGGGGGCAAGCACCGGGGCTTTGGGGTGGAGTACTGGGCCTGGGGGGCGAGTAAAGGGGCTGGGGGGCAAGTAAAGGGGCTGGAGGGCGAGTAACGGGCCTTGGGGGGCGAGCAGCGCCCCGTGCACCCCCTCCCCATTTCCCTCCCCCCCTCCCGTCACGTGGTTCCTCCCGCCACCCCCGCTTTCCCCTCACATGGTTCCTCCCTCCCTTCCCCCCCACCTCCACTCATGGACCCTCCCACCCTCTCCCCCCCCCCTTTCCCCCCCACATGGTTCGTCCCGCCCCGCCGGGCTCCCCTCGCCCCGCCCCCTCGCTCCGATTGGCCCCGCGCGCGCGCCCGCGGCTTCCGCTTCCGGTAGTGGGGCGGGGAAGGGGGGGCGGGGGGGAGGCGCGGCGGGGCCATGGCGGCTCCGCGCCGGCTGTGAGGCGATGGCGGCGCCGCACGGCGAGAAGCTGGAGGGAGGCGTCCCGGCACCGCCGCCCCCGCCGGGGGGGGGCCCGCACCCCGCGGGCAGCGCCGCCGCCGGCGGGCCCGGCAGGAAGCAGGGGAAGGCAGGTGAGACAGCGGGGAGGGCCCGCGGCCTGCCGGTACCGGGGGGTGAGGGGAGGGAAAAGGGGGGTGGGGGGGGGGTCCGGGGCTCCGCCGCTTCCCGGTGCTGACGGCGCCGCCTCCCCCCGCAGGGCTGCAGATGAAGAGCCCGGAGAAGAAGCGGCGGAAATCCAACACGCAGGTAGGGCCGGGAGCGGGGCCGGCACCGGGACTGCCCCCCCCACACCCCCCCCGTACCCCCTCCCGGTGCCGGTGCCGGTGCCGGGCCGTGACCCGCCCCCCCCCCCCCCGCAGGGCCCGGCCTACTCGCACCTGTCGGAGTTCGCGCCGCCGCCCACGCCCATGGTGGATCACCTGGTGGCCTCCAACCCCTTCGAGGACGACTTCGGCGCCCCCAAGGTGGGCGCGGGGGCGGCGGCGGCGGCTCCGTTCCTGGGCAGCCCCGTGCCCTTCGGCGGCTTCCGCGTGCAGGGGGGGCTGGCGCCGCAGGTGCCCCCCGGTTACGGCGGGGGGGGGGGCCGCAGCCCCTGCGCAGGCAGCCCCCGCCGCCGCCGCCCTTCGCCCCCGGGCAGATGGGCCCGGCCTTCGGCATGCCCCCCCAGAACCCCGGCTACGTGCAGCCCGGGGCCATGAGCTTCCCCGGGCAGCCGTTCGGGCAGCCCCTCGGACAGAACTTCAGCCCCCCCACGGGGCAGCTCATGCAGGGGCCCGTGGGGGGCTTCGGGCCCATGATCTCCCCCACCATGGGGCAGCCCCCCCCGGGGGGATATGGGTCCCGGGCCGGCGGCCCTCAACCCCCCCGGCGGCCCGGCCATGGCTCAGCGCTTCGGCCAGCCCGGAAACCTCTTCGGACAGTCCCCCATGCAGCGCCCCGGGCAGAACGTGCCCCCCTTGCCCCCCACCGCCAGCCCTTTCCCCGGGGCGGACCCCGGCTTCCCCGCCGGCGGCGAGGAGGGGGGGAAGAACCTCAACCCCCCTCCCAGCAGCTTCCCCCAGGAGCAGCACTCAGGCTCCCCGGCTGCCGTTAACGGGGCGCAGCCCAGCTTCGCCCCCCCCAGCGCCGGCCGCGGCGGTGGCACCCCCGAGACCAACAGCCTCCCGCCCCCCCCCGGCAAGGCGGCCGGCGGCTCGGGGCACCAGCCGCCCCCAGGGTTGGTGTACCCGTGCGGGGCCTGCCGCAACGAGGTGAACGACGACCAGGACGCCATCCTGTGCGAGGCCTCCTGCCAGAAGTGGTTCCACCGCGAGTGCACGGGCATGACGGAGAACGCCTACGGGCTGCTCACCACCGAGGCCTCGGCCGTCTGGGCCTGCGACTTCTGCCTGAAGACCAAGGAGATCCAGTCGGTGTACGTCCGCGAGGGCATGGGGCAGCTGGTGGCCGCCAACGACGGCTGAGCCGCCCCCTGCGACCCCCCCCCCCAAGCCTTGTACAGCTCCCCGCGCAGTTTTAGGACCAAACCCCCCCTTTTTGTAGCCATTGGACTCGTGAGCACGGGACGGCAGCGAGTGGCCCCCGCCGGGACGCATGGGGGGCTCTGGCTGTGCCGGTGTGTGCCATGGGGGTCCCCCTCGGGTGTTGGGGGGCTCCATCGTGCTGGTGTTCAGGGGCTGAAGCTTCCCTGGACCCCCCCGGGGGGCTCTGCCTGCTGGCACGGGTGCCCCGGGGGGCTCTGCCCCCCCTCCCCCTGCTCCGTGCAGTCCCGGTGCCCCCCCCCCGCCCCCCTTTTCTGCTCGCGGAGGTCCCGGTGCCCCCCCCCACCCCCCCCGTTTTAGCGGAGCGTTAATGGAAACTTTTGTATCGTCGCTATAAAACTCTGAAACCGCCGTGTCCGTGTCTGCTCTGCTCCGGTGCCCCCCCGGTTCCCCCCCCCCGGTGCCCGCCCCGCCGCCATTGGCTGCGCGCGTCACGTGCGCGCCCGTCCCGAGGGCGGCGACCGGCACCGACGGAAAGTTGCGGCCGGGACCGGGCCGAGCGGCGCCCCGAGCGGCTCCAGGTACCGCCCGCCCCGCTCCTCCCGGCCGCGCAGCATCGCCCCGGGTACCCCCCCCGGTCCCTTCCCGGACCCCCCCCCGGTCCCATCCCGGTCCCTTCCCGGTCCTTCCGCTCCCGGTCCCTTCCCCCGGGGAGCGGAGCGCACGTCCCGGGGCACGACCGGCTCCGCGGGGAGGTTGAGCGCGCATCGCCCCCGGGACACGGCCCCTGCTCCGCCTCCGGCCCCGCTCCCCCCGGTTCCGGGGAGCCCCGGGGCGCGACGCTGGTGGAAGTCGGGGTGCGGGGGGGCCCCCCCCGGGGGCGCTGCCCTAAATACAGCGGCGGGGGCCGCCGCTCGGTGCCTGCCGGGCCTCGGGCTCGTCGCGTCCCCGTCCACCTGCCGGGCGGCATCACCGCGGCTAAAAATACCCCGCGGGACGGCTGGCGGCGGGGCGGGGGGGCTGGCACCGGCGGGGGGGTCGAAGGGGCAGCGGGGGGGGGGGGTCGGTTGCGCGCCCCGAGCCGCGTCCAGCCCCGTTCCCCCCCCCCGGGTGCCTCCGCGCCCCGCGGGGGCTTCCCACGTCTCGGTCCCGCCGCCGCTGGGCCGGTGCCAGCCCCGGGGGGGCACGGGGAGGGTCGCGGGGGGGCTCTCGGGGGGGCGGCGCCTCCGCAGCTGTGCCGGGAATGTGCAGAATCCCCGGGCACCGCCGCCGTGACCGCTGCGCCCCGGCCCTGCTCCTGCCAGCACCGGGCGAGGCGAGGGCTCGGTGCCCCCCGGAGGAGCCCCCCCCCGGATCCCGGTGCCACCGGGGGGTGCCCGGCTGCGGCATCCCACCCGTGCGGGGACCGCGGGGCCGCACCGGACCGCCCTTTGCTCCCACCCCTAAACTCGCTTTGCCAGGCAAATCAGGAGCGGGGACAGGGTGAGGTCTGTCCGTCCGTCCACCTGTCTGTCTGTCTGTCCCTCCATCTGTCCGTCCGTCCGTCCGTCTCCTCGCAGGGGGGGGTCAGCGCCGTCCGCAGGCGGGAGCATGGCGGAGAAATCGGACTCGCGGGACTCGGACAGCAGCTGGGTGCTGGCGGGCACCGAGGTGAGGGGCCGGGGACCCCCCGGGGGGGGGGGGATGCGGGGAGCCCGCGGGTGCCAGCTGCTGCCCCTCGCCCCAGGGGCTGCCCGTGGACACGGTGGGCCCGGAGCAGGATGCGGCCTCCCGCGAGGCCGAGGAAGAAGAGGCAGAGGAGGAGAGCGGCCAGGACACGGCCACGGGTACGAAAACGGGACAGGAGCGGCCGTTCCCGGTGCTGTGTCACGGGGAGCCCGCTCACCGCCCGCCTCTGCCTCTCCCCAGCTGGTGACGGTGGCAGCGGAGCCTTCCCGGGCCAAACGCCATGCCCCGAGGTCGGGGTAAGCCTGGGGAGGGGGAGCGGTGGGGCTGGGGTCCTGCTGCGTGTGGATGTTCGAGACCCCAGCCCTCGCGCCCTCAGGACGTGGAGGAGCGGCCGGAGCGCGGTGCCAAGGCGGTGCCCACCACGGGCAGCCCCACGGAGCCCAGCACGACACCAAGCTGGGAGCAGGAGGAGCCCGACGTGACGGCAGAGCGGGGGCCGTGCCCGGACACCCCCAGAGCAGGTCAGACCGGGAGCACACCGGGCCCGTGCCGGTGCCACCGGGGTGCGGGCGCTCCCTGCAGGTCCCCGTCCCCCCCCCAGGACCACCAGCGGAGGAGGAGAGCTGCACCAGCAGCGACGATGACACCGAGGGGCTGCGGAGGCGGCAGGTCCCCGAGCCCCGTGCCGGGCCCCCCCATTCGGGGCCTGCCCTGCACCGGGGGACGCAGGACGGCGGCGACGAGGACGGGCTCAGCACCAGCAAGTACCTGCTGGGCGCGCTGGCGCTGGCGGCCGTGGTGCTGCTGCTCATCTCCGGTGAGTTGCGGTCCCGGGGTGGGGTGGGGGGGCAGGATGGGGAGCCCGGTGTCCCCCTCATTGTCCCTTCCTCTCCCCAGGGGGCTTCTACGACCCGGCAGACGGTGAGCGTGGAGGGGCTTGGCCCGTGGTGCCCGGTGGGGCAGCCCGGACGCGCTCGGACGTCCCCGTGCGGTTCCCCCCCAGGCCCCGTGGACGGCGTGGTGAGCCGCGGCGTGGCCGACACCGAGCAGGAGGCGCCGGTGCCTGCGGACGGGAGCGTAAGGAGAGGGGTGGGAACGGGGCTGGCGGAGGGGAAGACGCTCCCTCAGCACCTCCACGGCCTCGTCCTTCCTCTCCCCCAGGATCTGGTGCAGCAGCCCCCGCCACCAGCCGCCGCGGACCCCCAGAGCGTGCAGTCCGTCAGCCTCCTCCTGGACAAGCTGGCCAAGGAGAACCAGGACATCCGGCTCATGCAGGCTGAGCTGCAGGTGGGCGCACACGATGTACCCGGGGGAAGCTGCCCCCCAGCACCACCCCCACGCCCTCACGGCCCCCTCCCCGCTCTCCCCCCTGCCCCAGGCCCACAAGGAAGAGCTCCAGGCCCTGCTGCAGAAGAGCGAGGGGGCGGCAGCGGCGGCCGGGGCGCAGCAGCAGAGCCTGGCTGCAGAGAACGAGCAGCTCCGCGCGGCGCTGCAGAGGGAAACCGAGGCGCTGCGAGCTGCCCGGGCCGAGCTGCAGCGCCTGCAGGAGGCGGGGGTCCCGGGCAGCCCCCAGCCCCACAAAACCGAGGCTGGGGAGCCGGCAGCAGAGCAGCCCCATGGCCCAGAGGGTGCAGCCCGCAGCGGGGACACGGCAAGGCAGGAGGGGGCCGGGCACCGCGGCTTGCTGGCTTGGGTGCGGCAGGAGCTGGCAGCTGCCCTGGAGCGAGCGCAGGGCTCGGGGGGGCTTGAGAAGCTCCCGGAGCAGCTGAGTGCCCTGGAGGAGCGCCTGGGCCGCGAGCTGGAGGCAGAGGGGGCCCGGCCCTTCCCCGGGCCCTGGAAGAAGCCGTTCAAAGCAGACAAGAAGGAGAGCCGGCGGCACAAGCGGCACGGCGCCGGGGAGGGTCCCCACGAGCGGGGCGGGTGGGAGAAAAAGGAGCAGGGCAAACCCCACGGGCACGGGAAGGAGCCCCGGCCCCCGCGGGAGCACAAGGCGGGCAAAGCCAGGGGGAAATCGTCCCACGGCCCCCCCCAGCACGGCCCCCGCGAGCTGCCCCCGCTGAGCCATTACCGGGCGCCCCAGGGCTGCGCCGGGGTGGCCGACTGCGCCCGCAAGGAGGGCCGGGAGGTGCTGGGCGCCGCGCTGGAGCCCGTGCAGAAGGCGCAGTTCCTGCAGCTGCTGGAGGGCTTCATGGCCCGGCTGGGCTGGGGGGGGCACTTCGGGGGGCTGGCGGCGCGGCTGGATGGCGTCTTCGGGGCCGACGGCGCCTTCGCTCACGACCGCCTGCGCTTCGTGGACTTCGTGGACGATGTGGAGGAGATGCTGGAGGAGCTGGCGCGGCGCGAGGGGGGCGACGAGGAGGCGGCCGACGGCTTCGAGGACTACGTGCTGCGGCACTACGCCGGGGACGGCGGCGGGTGAGCGGGACGGGGGGGACGGAGGGGGTCTTTGTGGGGTGGGGGAGTCGGAGCCGGGACCCCCTCACCGCCCCTCTTCTCTTGCAGCTCCACCGGGAAGGAGCGGGGCCGGAAAGCCTGGCGGCAGCACGGGGGGGGCAGATAGAGCCATGGGGCACGCGGGGGGCACCCCGCTGTCAGGATTCGTCCAGCACAACGGCCCCGAGCCCACCTGGGGGGGCTCCCCTGGGCCCTGGTTGGGGTCTGGGGGCTGCTTCGTGCCCCCCCCCCCCGAGTTGCTGCACTGTGTGATACTGCACTGCTGTAGATGCAATAAAGTCACCGCTGGGCACGGCTGGGACTGGTGCCTGGGGGGGGGAATGGGGTACTGGGGGGGGGGGGGGGCAGGGAAAAGGGGGTGCCAGGAGGGAAAGGGGGTGCTGGGGGGGGAATGGGGGTGTGGGGGAGGAAGGGGGATGCTGGGGGGTGTGGGGATGCTTGGGGCGAAATGGGGTGCTGGGGGCGGAAAGGGGGTGCCGGGGGGTATAGGGGTGCTGGGGGGAAGGGGGGTGCTGGGAAGGGAAGGAGGGGTGCTGGGGGGGAAATGGGGGGGAAATGGGGGGAGAATGGGGTGCTGGGAAGAAGACAGAGGCGTAGGGGGTTCAGGACTGGGTGTTGGGGGTGAGGGTGTAGGGGGGCTGAGTGCAGCCCCCCCCAGTTTTGGGGTAACCCCCCTGGGTTTTGGGATGCCACTGGTTTGGGGGTAACTCCCCTCGTTGTTGGGGTGTCCCCTGCCTTTGGGGTGCACCCCTGGCTATGGGGTGACCCCCCTCGGTTTTGGGGTACCCCTGGTTTTGGGGTAACCCCCCTGGTTTTGGGGTGCCCCCCGGTTTTGGGGTGCCCCCTATTTCGGGGTGCCACCCGCCCCTCCCCGCGGCGCCCTGCAGGGGGCGCTATAGCGCGGGTGGGCGGAGCCAAACACACAATGGGCGTGGCCAGCCACACCCAGGGGCGGAGCCACCCCCGCCCCGCCCCGCCCCCCGGGCCGTACCACCTCCGTGCCGCGGGGGGGGCCGTGCCGGGATGGCGGCGCCCCGCGCCGTGCTGCTGCTGAGCGGCAAGAGGAAGTCGGGGAAGGACTTCGTGGCCGAGCAGCTCCGCAGCCGGTACCGGGACGGGACGGGACGGGACGGGACGGGGGGGGGCCGCGGGCGGAGCCGGGTCCCGTCCCGCTGATCGCTGTCCCGCAGGCTGGGCCCCGCCGTGTGCTGCGTGCTGCGCCTCTCCGCGCCGCTCAAGGAGCGCTACGCCGAGGTACGGGACGGGACGGGACGGGACGGGACGGGGTGCAGCGGGGATGGGGGGCCGGGATCCGCCGGGATCCATCGGGATCCGCCGTGCTGAGCTGTGCCGAGCTGTGCCATGTGATGCTGTGCCGTGCTGAGCTGTGCCGTGCCGTGCTGCACCATTCCGTGCCATGTTACGCTGTGCCGTGCCGTGCCATGCCAAGCCGTGCTGTGCCGTGCCATGCTGCAGCACACCATGCCGTGTTATGCCGTGCCATATCAAGCTGTGCCATGCTGTGCCACACTGTGCCGTGTTATGCTGAGCTGTGCCATGCTGAGCTGTGCCGTGCCATGTTCTGCTTTGCCGTGCTATGCCATGCTGAGCTGTGCCATGTTATGCTGTGCCATGCCATGGTGATCTGTGCTGTGCCATGCTGTGCCACGCCCTGCCATGTTACGCCATGCCATGCCATGCTGAGCTGTGCCATGTTATACTGTGCCGTGCTGTGCCATGCTGCACCACACCGTGCCATATTACGCTGTGCTGAGCTGTGCTGTGCCGTGCTGGGCCATGCCGTGCCATGTTATGCTGAGCTGTGCCATGCCGTGCCATGCTGCACCACACCATGCCATGTTATGCCAAGTCATGCCGTGCTGAGCTGTGCCATGTTATGCTGTGCAGTGCCATGCCATCCTGCACCACGCCATGCCATGTTATGCTGTGCCATGCTGAGCTGTGCTGTGCCATGCCATGCTGCACCAAGCCGTGCCATATTACACTGTGCCATGCCGTACTACACCATGCTGTGCCAGGTTATGTTGTGCCATGCCATGCTGCACCATGCCATGCCATGTTCATGTTACACCGTGCTGTGCCATCCCATACTGAGCTGTGCCATGTTATGCTGTGCCATGCCATGCCATGCTGAGCTGTGCTGTGCCATGCTACGCTACACCACATCATGCCATGACGAGCTTTGCCATGCCGTGCCCCTTGACAAGGGCCGTGCCCTGCTCACACCCTCTTCCCGCAGGAGCATGGCCTGGACTTCCAGCGGCTCCTGGACGCCAGCGCCTACAAGGAGATGTACCGGCAGGACATGATCCGCTGGGGCGAGGAGAAGCGCCGTGCTGACCCCGGCTTCTTCTGCAGGACGGTGGTGGAGGGGGTGGCGCAGCCGGTGTGGGTGAGTGGGGCTGGGGAGGAGCACGGGGGCGCGGGGCGGCCGCTGACGCAGCCTGGGTGCAGGTGGTGAGCGACACGCGGCGCCTCTCGGACGTGGAGTGGTTCCGGGACGTCTACGGGGACGTGGTGCAGACCGTGCGGGTCGTGGCCTCCGAGGAGACGAGGAAGAGGAGGAACTGGGTCTTCGTGGCGGGTGAGCGAGTGCTGCTTCCCATCACACCGCAGCCAAACCCGGGGCATCACAGCTCCCTGCAGCACGGCTCTGCCCTGTCTCCACTGCTGACCCTGCAGTGCAGGAGCCGGAGGGTCGGGATAAAGCTCTGGAGCAGCGGGCGGGGAGTGAGGCTGCGCGGTGCCTCCCCCAGGGGACGGATCCTGACTTGTGGTGTGGGCTCTGTTCTTCCCCAGGGGTGGACGACGCCGAGTCTGAGTGCGGCCTGGACCAGGGAGTGGCCTTCGACTGGGTGATCACCAACGACGGGGACGAGCTGTCCCTGGACGGGCAGCTGGAAGCGCTGCTGCAGTCCATCCGCAGCCGGCTGTAGCTCCCACATGGGATTTGGGGGGCACGCGGCTGTTCAGAGCCGCTCACACAGGGCCTCATCCTTCCTGGGGGCTTTATCCTGCGTGGGGAGCATCGTGGGGGCCACCTGTGGGTCCCCAGTAGTGGTGCTGGGGAGGAGGAGACCAGGGGGAGGCAGCCAGCCCTCCCAGCACCTCCATCCACTTCACCCACACCCCGCAGGGGCCGTGCCTTCCCCCAGGGGCGAGGGGCTGCTGCTGCTCAGTGACCCTCAGCTGTGGCTCGGGGACCGTGTCCTGCGTCCCGTGTCCCCTGCGAGCCCAGCAGCGCTTCCCAGTTTGCCTCTCCTGTCCGGACTGGGGGCGATGCCTGCACTGGAATAAAGCTCTGACGCTGAGAAATGCCCAGGGCTGTGTCTCCTTTCCTGGGGGGGGGGAGTTCAGGTCACTGGGGGGTGGGCTGTGCCCCTGCCCTGGGGGGTGTCGGTGGGGTGAGGTGCGGTTTAATTCCCTGTGCCCGCCCCGGGGGCCGCCAGCTGGGTGCCTTGTGGTGTGTTTTTAATAGGCTTCCTGCAGCCAATTCCCCGCGGATTATCTGCTTCCGAAGCAGAAGGCTCCTGCCCTAATACCTGCCGGCTGGGAGCTCGTCTCCCACAGCAGCTGGGCCCAGCCCGGGGGCAGGGACAGGGACAGTGGGGGTCTGGGGGCCAGCCTGGCCCTGTTCCCCCCCTTCCCTGTGCCGGGAGCACCAGGGCTGTCACAGTCTCCCCGGGGGACAACGGGGAGACGTAGGGGACGAGGGGGACAGGGGACAAGGGGGAGCCCCAGCCCCAGCGAGGGCTCTGCCAGCTCCAGCTGCTGCCCATAATCTCTGGCCTCTGCTCGAGGCCCTGAGCCTCGTCGGAGGCCGTAAGGAGATTACGGGGCATTATATAACGGCAGCTGGCGAGGTTGGTCCTCGGGGGGCCAGGGGATGCCCAGGGTCCCCCTGGGGGGCAGCTCGGTCCCCTCGGCCGCCGGAGCCCCCCCGTGCCGGGCCGGTCCCCGCTGCCGCCCCCACGCACCCCCGTCGAGGGGCGGCGGCCGGCAGGGAGCGGCGACAGCCGCGGGCAGCGCTCCGGGGCCGCGGGGAGCCCCGGGTCCCGCCGCTCCTCGCCCCCGACATGAGCCGCGGGCCGGCCGCGGGCGCAGCGGAGCGGCGCTGCCCGGCGCGGTGCCGCCCAGCCCGGCTCGGGGGCTCCGCGCCCGCCCGTCGGTGGGAGCGGGGCTACCGGCGGCGGGGAGCGGCCCGGGGCTGTCTGCGGGACGGGCGGGGTCGGGACCGGGAGCGGGACGGGGTCGGGGGCGCCCCGCGCTCGCTCGCACCGCCGCCGTCGGGGCTCCCGCCGCTGCCGGTACCGGCGCCGGTGCGCCCCGGCGGACTACAAGTCCCGTGCGCCCCGCACAGGCGCAGGGGCCGGGGGCGCGGGAGCGGGGCGGGGAATGATGTCAGCCTGCGGGGAGCCCCGGCGCGGCCAATGGCGGGGCCGTGCTGGCGGCGGGGCCGGGCCAGCGGCGGCGGCGGGGGCGGCGGCGGCGGCGAGCGCGCAGCGCCGGAGGGACGCGGCTCCCATTCATGAGCAGCCGCGCGCCCGCCGCCCCGGGGCCGCCGCCGCCGGGGCCGGGGCCGGTGCCGGGCGCGGCGGCGAGGAGCGGAGCGGGGCGCGGCGGGGCCGGCCCGGGGCCGGTGCCGGCGCCCGGCGGAGCGGCCGCGGCGGGGCAGGTGCGCGGCGGGCGGTGAGGCGGCGGCGCCGCCGCCATGGACACGTCGGGGCACTTCCACGACTCGGGCGTGGGGGACCTGGAGGAGGACCCCCGGTGCCCTTGCCCGTCGTCGGGGGACGAGCGCCCGCCGCCCGCCGCGCTGCCGCCGCTCCAGCACAGCCTGTTGCACTCCTCGCCCGGGTCGCTGCGGGCCCCTCCTCCCGCCGCCCCCGCCGCCCTCCACCCTTCCTCCCGCCACGGCAGCCAGCTCAACCTCAGCGACCACTTGGCCGGCCACTCGCCGGGCTCGGCGGCGGGCGGCGGCGGCAAGCACCGGCAGCCCAGCCCGCTGGTGCACCGGCGGGACAGCAACCCGTTCACCGAGATCGCCATGAGCTCCTGCAAGTACAGCGGGGGGGTGATGAAGCCCCTCAGCCGGCTCAGCGCCTCCCGCAGGAACCTCATCGAGGCGGAGCCCGAGGCGCAGCCGCTGCAGCTCTTCGGGGCCGGCGGGCCCCCCGAAATCGTCGTCTCGCGCGAGGACAACCACGCGCCCGCCACGCGGCCCCCCGCCCGCCGAGGCCCCCGTGCCGACCGAGCCCCCGCCCGCCCGGCCCCCGCCGCCTTCGCCAAGGGACCCAAGCGCAAGGCGCAGAACATCGGCTACCGCCTGGGCCACCGGCGCGCGCTCTTCGAGAAGCGCAAGCGCCTCAGCGACTACGCGCTCATCTTCGGCATGTTCGGCATCGTCGTCATGGTCATCGAGACCGAGCTCTCCTGGGGGCTCTACTCCAAGGTACGGGTGGCCGCGGGGAGGTTGGGGGCCGATGGGGTGGCTGTTGGAGGTGTTTGTGGCCGCACGGGGCCGCGCGGGTTTCTCGGGGTCCCGGGGGCTTCGTGGTGGCTGCCGGTGTTGGACGGGGCGGGCACCGATGGGGCCGCGTGCGGTGGGTGCTTTGGTTGGGGTGGGCGCCACGTCCCGGTGGAGCTGCCCCGTGCCCCCGGTGGGTGTCCATGGAGGGGACGGGACTGCCCCATCCGGCACCGCGGTGCCTCCTGGCTGCAGGGGGCTGCCGGGCCCCCCGCCTCACCATCCCTCGTGAGCAGGAGCCCCGCTGGGTGCGCCCTGGCTCGTCTCCACCTGCGGCTCCTGCCTGGAGGCCCCATAAAAGCCCCCGACTGCCCTTCGGGAAGTGAGGGGCCCTGTCTGCATCCCGGCTGGCCCCGTGGTGGTGGTTGAGGGCTGGGGACACCAGGGCTGGCTGGCGTGGGGGATCTGGGGGAGCCCTGCCTGGCCCCGCAGCTGCTCTGCCGCCACCGCAGCCAGCGGGAGCTGCCAGCAGCCTGCCTGTGCCCTGCCAGCATCAGCCTCGTGTCACTGCCGGCCCACCCGGTGGGCACGGCCTCCTCGGGGTGGCCCTGAAGTCGGGGGGCACAGGGGAGCCTGGGGGTCGGCAGGGGCGGATTCGCCCTTAGGAGCTCCCAGGGTGGGTGCTGTGGCTGGGGGTGGGGTCAGAGGGGGAGCTGGGCATCCCCCGGGGTGCTGGGCAGGGGCGGGTGGGGGCAGCTGTGGCTGGGGGTCCCCGTCCTCCTCCAGCGATGCGGGCACCCCGTGCGTGGTCTCCTCGAGGAGCCGTGCCCTCCGCGGTGCGGCGAAGCCCTCCATCCTCCTCCACACCCCTTTCTTCTGTATTTTTTTTTTTTATTGCAGGACGGTGTCTTTTATTTATAATTCTCCCCCCACACACCCCTTTCAGCTCCTGCTCCCTGGCTGTGCTCGTTGGCAGCGATATGAATAACTCTTTGTATAGACATCTGTCATGTTATTTATACCTATCCAGAGAGGGGAAGGGAATAGGCACCCGCGCTGGCAGGGCGTGTGTGGCACCCATGGGCGTCAGTGGGACAGCGCTGCAGGGGTGTGTGGGGGGGGGCTTGGAGGACCCCGGAGGGTCCCCGTGCCGCGGGGCAGGGTGCCACGTGCGTGGGGATGGTGCGGAGGGGAAGGAGCCGTGTGGGAAGGGGCTGCTCGCTGCTTCCTGCGATTATCTGGCAATCGCGGTGGGGAGGGCTCGTGCGGGTGGAGGGGGCGATGGAGCTGAGAGCAGGTGGAGGCAGGGACGCGCCCGGGGGTCCCGTGGGCGCGGGGGACCCTGCGGTGTCCCCATGGAAACGGGTCGGGGCGCGGGCGCACCCCCCAGAGGTGCCTCCCCGAGCCCCAGCTGCCCGCAGCTGCCGCCGGGGCTGAGCCGAGCTGCGGGGAGCCCCGGCTCCTTCTGCTCCAGTCGAGGCACGGGGATGTCTCAGCGCCGAGCCCTGCATCCCTCGCTCCCCGTGCCGACGGAGGACGATGCTCTTGTCCACCGCCAGAGCCTCTTCCAGGCGTTTTCCACCCTGCCCTGCAGCAGGAGCGGGGCTCAGCCTCCCCCCCAAGGTGCCCACTACCTGTTGAGCCACAGATGCCCGTGTGCGTGGTGCTGGGAGGGTGAGGGGGGAGAAAAAAGAGGGGGGGACCGGCCGCCCTCGCTGCACAGCACGGCTGCCAGCAGCGCTGCCGCGGCGCTCAGCAGCCCCGGCGCGCCGAGCGGCTGTGTCAGCCGGGGAAGACCCCGTGAGTCAGCGCTGCCTCCATGCAGCCGCCCCGACCCCTGCCCCGGCGGCTGCCGCCTGCCCGCGGTGCTCGTGCCGAGGGCTCGGGGGCACGGGCAGGGAGCTGCTGCCAGCTGGAGAAGGGTTTGGGGCTCTTCGGGCCCCCGCAATCCCCTCCCCTCCTGCTGAGCACACCCTGGGGTGCAGAGGGGGCTCCCCGGTGCCTCGCACGGAGCCGTGGGCGACTGTCTATAAATACCCCCCGGCAGCCCCCAGCCCCCTCCGTGAGGAAACCGGAGCTCGCTGGCAGGGACGCGGCCGTGACCGAAGGAGCGCCCAGTGCCGGGGCCGGCAGCTGTCGCGTGGATGGGGATTTCGGTGCTGCCGGCCCTGGCCCACATCCAGCTCTGCCCCCGCGGCCGGCAGCAGAGATGCCGCACGCTCCTCGGGATGTCGGAGCCGGTCGGTGGGGCGAAAAGGCTGGAGCAGGGTCCAGCCTGTGGATAAACTGGGCTTGGAGATGCGGCGGCCAGGTTTTGCCTGTTTTCTGCCCATTCCTTGGGCAGGATGCGGTCTCTCCTGCCCCCGGGGCCGGCAGCGCTGCTTCCCGGCACCGCCAGCAGCCTGCACGGCACAGCCGGGGCAAAGCAGCCTGGCACTTGCACATGGTGCAGGGAGGATGCGTGCCGGGGTCCCTCGGGGGGCTGAGGCGTTGGTGCCACTCGGACGAGGTCTCCCCGGCCCCGTGGTTTTCTTTGTCGCGAGCGTGGGAGCCGGCAGCCGCTCTTCCTGCCGGGCCCCTGCGGAACCAGCGCTGGCCGGAGGCGTTGAGAACGGCAGTGGGTGTGCGGTGACCTTTGCCAAACGGCGTTGGCCTCGTTACCTCCCCGCCCGGCTGTGCTGGGGGGGGTCTGCCCCCCGCGTGCACCCTTCCCGCTTGGTTTTGGGGTGATATTGGGTGCCAAGCCACGCCACCTGCGGAGGTGACAGTGCACGAGGACGGTGCCCAGAGCTGGGAGAGGAGGGATGAGCGTGGACCGTGCCGAGCGCTTGGGGGGTTCCCATCTGCTGCCCTCCCCCATCTGTACCAGCCCCAGCACCAGGACCAGCTCTGCCGTGCGGCACCGCTTGCCAGGACCCCTCGGGGTGCCCGTGGGTGCGTGTCCCCAGCAGCATGAGGTCCCCCATGGTTCAGGACAGGGCAAGGGCTGCCAGCTGCCCGGCGCGGCACCGCGCTGGCACGGGGCGATGCCAGTTCCGTGGCTTCGCGTCCTCAGCCGGCGCCGCCAGGCAGCTGCCTCGCAGCGGGTGCTGGCAGGAGGAGGGTTAAGGATGTCTAGACGGCGACTGAGATTGGCCCTAAAGGATGCCAGATCCGTTGCGGGAGTGACATCTCGCTGCAATTAATCCCGGGTGTTCCCCCGAGACACCAGCTCGCTAAAAATAGCCAGCTCGCTGCCAGCTCGCCCCGTGGCGCTCGGTGGCGGTGGCAGAGCCGCTCGGGGTCCCGCCAGCCCCACGTTGCGGGGAGGGTCCCGTGCGTGGATGCAGGCGGCATCACCCGGGCAGGATCGGTGCTTCGGGAGGGCCCGGCCTTGGCACGAGCCCTGCCCTGGAGGCTGCCTATTAATAGCGTTGTTTGGTCCCCAGCACTTCTCTCAACACCAGCCATTATATGCACACAATTGAGAGGCGAGTGCCAAGTTGTGAAGCTGCTCACAATGCGTGGCCGGAGCACCCCGAGCGTCCGCAGCGCTGCCAGCAGCCTCTCCTTAGGAAAACTTTCCTCTCTCCCTCCTTGAACCCTCCTGGCTGTCCACGGCTTGGCCTTTACTGCTGCCTTGGTCCCGTTCCACGCCCCGGCCGCGTTGGCCATGGGGGGAGATGAGCACCAGGAGGGGGCTGCTGCCGCTCGGGGGGGCAGCACAGGCTCACAGCGACCGAAACGGGGTCTGGGGATGAGCCCTCGGTGAATCCTGCCCTTCCCTATAGGGAGCCAGGGGGAGGCTGGGAGCTGTGCTTTAGTCACCAGTGAATCAGGGGCTGGTTTAATTTACATAGAGCTAATTAGCAGGAGGATCTGATTAGACCATCCATTAGGGTGCCATAATATTGGGCTAACGCTGGATGTGGATGGATCGCTGGAGTCGCTCGTCCCAGCCCAGGGGAGGCTGGTAATTTCATTTGGCGGAAGTGGATTTAAAAAAATAAATAAATAAAAATAAAAACAATCAAAATGTTTTGGAGAAAGCGCCGCTCTCCAGAAGTGCCCCCAGTGCACGTGGCAACGTCAGGGCTGGGGCTGCTGTGCTGAGATGCCAACGCTGGGGAAATGGGGGGGCCGAGTGCTGGGGGAGGGCGCGGGATGCCCGTGCTGGGGAGGGGGTCAGCATCTCCCTGGGGGTGCAGAGCGGCGCTGGTGCCACCCTCCAGCCTTGTGGTGCCACCCGTCCCGTCGGGGTCCCCGCCACTGACGCTCTGCCTGCTGTTTCCTTGCAGGACTCCATGTTCTCCCTGGCCCTGAAATGCCTTATCAGCCTGTCCACCGTCATCCTGCTGGGCCTCATCATCGCCTACCACACGCGGGAGGTGCAGGTAGGTCCCGGGGCGCCTGGCCCTGACAGCCAGGCTGTGGCTTCGCTGCTGCACCCGGCCACCAGCCCGCAGGGTTTGGGTGCCAGGACATCCGTTCCCTCCCGTGACGTCCCTCTGGCTGCTGACCCTCATGTGGGGAAGACCACCTGCGATCTGCTCCGCAGGAGTGATGGGAATTAGTTCGTTAATCCCATTAAAGCTGCCACCGCCTCTCTCTGGCTGGGTTTTGCTCCCTCACCCTGCTCTCAGCTTTGCAGGGGTGCCCTGGGCTGGGTGAGGAGGCAGCAGGGCAGGGCCCTGACTTTCTCTTTTCACCGCACGGGTGATGTGCCAAGGGAAGCTGTGAAATACTTTCCTAATCAAGCCTGCCCATTCTTTTCCTCTTTGCTCGCTCCAGCGCTGCTGGGAGAGGAAAGGGCTCCCAGTTTGCTCCAGCTCAGTGCCGACGTATTTTGGGGATGGGAGAAGGAATTGGGTGGGAGAAGGAGCCGGTGCTGGTGTGATCCTGCCTGGACGGCAGCTTGTGAACCATGCCCCGGGTTTGGGGGCTGTCGTGGCAGAGTGGCTGGGGCGCGCGGCCAGCGCTGCTGTCCCCAGGGTGCCCTGTCCCCTGCCAGCCCCTCCAAGGCCGTGCCTGGGACTGGCTCCTGCTCCTCCTGTGGGTTCGATGTGTGCAAGCGGCCAAGGAAAGGCGCTGGAAAAGCAAACTTCCTCCCCGGGCTCCCGGCCAAGCTGGGGCCACGGCATCCGAGCAGCGGGGCCAGGAGCCACCAACGTCCCGGTGAGCCCGGCAAGGGACCCTGCAGCTGTGGGTGCCCATTTGGGGCCAGGTCCTCACTGTCCTGCACGAGGCTGGCTTGCCTTGCGTGCGCTGTTGGGTCTGAGCTTGTCTGGCCCTAAAAAGCAGAGCTGTGCTGTGGTGCTGGCAAAACCTCGGTGCAAAAGGGCTCTGCGCGGGCTGCTCGCGCTCCAGCCTGCGCCGGAGGGACTGCCCGCGGGTGATGGGTTGCTCAAAGCAAATATTTGAGAGAGCTGGGTTTTGCTGGAATAATATTTACCCCCAGGGCTGCTTTGTTTGTGGTCGGCAGGGCAAGCTGCACCCCCGGCTCTCTCTGGCTTCCTCTGGTTGTTGTTCTTGGTTCTGCAAACACCGCGTCCACCCTGACCGGCACGCAGGGCTGTACAGCTCTCATCCTGCTCCGCCTGGAGACGGGGCTGGAATCCCCATTGTCTTCAAGTGCGTGGCCCCTCCGACGGCCCGGGTCTGCTTATTCAGGCTGTGGGTCAGGAAAGTGCTGGAGGACGTGCTAAAATCTGCAGAACCGGCGGGATCGGGGACGTAACCCTGCGGGCAGGATGCTGCGCCGGGGGCTCACTGGGGGATGGGAGAGGCAGGCGCTGAGCACGGCGATGGGCCTTGAAACCAGAGCAACCCCAGCGCAGCTCCCGACGGGCGAAGATTTTCCACCCCGAGGTTTTCATCCCCCACCGAACAGCTCAGTTCCTTCCACCTTTCCCCACGGACTTGCCAAGGTCTTTGCATCCTCGTGGTTCCTCCTCTGGGCCTTCTCCAGTCCTCCCCGTCCCCGTTGACGCAGAGCGGGACGTGTTGTTTTGTGCTCCCTGTTGGCAGCGACGAGCGCTGTGAATTTCCTCCGCTGTCCTGCCTGCGACCCCCTGCCCAGCGCGGCCTCCTCGGCCGCTGTCCCGCATCGTTCCTGGAACCCCTGGGTTCTGTCAGGCTTCGTCTTCTCCAGCTGGAGCCAAGGGAGCCCGCTGCCGGGAGCGATCCCGGTCCCCGTGCATGGAAATCGTGTTGGTCCGTGCAATGAGCCCGCTGCCACCGAGCTGCCCCCGCCCGCTTTGCCCCCTTCTGCTGTGCCGGGGACTCCGGCAGGGGAGGAAATGAGATGGGTTTGACTCGATTTGCTCCTGACAAATCCATGCTGGCTGTTTATCGCCCTATTATCTTTTAGGTACTTATAAAGGGATTGCCGATAATCTGGCCCGGGATCTCAGCAGAGATGGAAGTGGGGCTGACAGAGCTGTAAATCCTCAGCTTCTCCTTTCCTCCTTGCTCAGGGGGGAGGCTGCGTTCACCCTGCCAGCACCACCAGCCCTCCCCACCCTACACCCTACAGAAAAGATTAGTCAAGAGCCTCAGCTGCTTCCCTTGGTGCTAATTACGTTAATTGACAAGTCCTGGGGACCCTCCCAGCTCTCCCCTTGCCATGGTTTCTCTGGGGTTGGGAGCATTACTTTGTCCCCATGCTGGCTCTTCGCCCCCCTGCACCGTGTCCTGGTGTCCGTGGGCTCGGCAGCCGGCTCTGCCTGGGATGGGAAGGAGCAGGCAGAGACGTTTTCCTCAGGAGGATTTATCCCCCAGAGATAAAAAGCAGCCGCCCAGCATCCTGGGTCCTTTTCCTGTTGCATCCGACTGTAATGAAGTGCTCGGTGATGGATGGGCACATCCCTGCTCCCGCGGGGCAGCAGCTCCGGCGGCCGAGCTGGCTGTGTGGCAGGGAGGTGGCTGTCACCACCGGCTGTCCCCAGCCAGCTGAGAACCAGCGGCAGGTCCCCACGCTGTCCCCGTGCCCGTTGCCCCTCCAGCCAGGGCTGCAGGTGAACGAGATCCTTCCCTGCGGTTCCTCTTCCCCCGCCCCCAGCAGCCTCTCAGCTCTCTGCCTCCCGCTGCGAGGCCACGATCTGCTGCTAATTGCGTGTGTCACTCGCTCCTCGTTACAGCTGAGCGTGTGCAGGGAGCTGGCGCAGCCCAGCCTTCCTCCTCCCTGTGCGGGTTGCTCCCGGCCCTTTGCACCTGCGTGGCGGGGGCTGCCCCGCTCCCATGGGTGCTGAGGGGCTGGGTGCTGGGGGAGGCGGTGGGCTTGGCACGATCTGGTGCCCGCGTGGCCTTGGGGACAGCGCGGCATGTGCCAGCGCGGTGTTTGCTGCTGCTGCACGTGATGGGGCGCAGCGCTCAGCCAGCCTCCAGGCTGCCAGCTCCGGCAGGAGGTTTTGGGGGGGCTGCCTCGGGGCTGCCCAGAGCCATGGTTTGTGCGTTCAGTCCCCACCTGTGCACCCAAGGGTGCCGGAGCGCTGCACACTCCCCACGAGTGTGCACGGAGGTGGGAGCTGCAGCCCCAGCACAGCCCGTGCTGGGATCCGGGTGAGTGGTGGGAGCGGAGACCCCCGGGGGGACATGGGGCGAGCACCCTGCCCGGAGCCTTTCCTTCCACCGTGTGTCTTCCCAGCGCCTTTCCTTGTGCTTTCCCACACGTTTTGCTCGCTGGCAGCCGTGGCGGTGAACGCACTCGCTCCTTCCCCTGCCGGAGCCGGTGCCGGGGATGCCGGGGTGCCGCCGGACTTTGCCTGGGGTTTCCATGGAAACCCCGCCGCAGCGATGTGCTGCGAGCTGCAGAGGGGCTGCAGAAGGGGAAGTCTGCCCTGAGCACCCCCCTTCCCCGTGCCCTTCACCCGGTGCAATTCCCCACACGCAGCCAAAAGGCTCTCTGGCTTTTTCCTCTTGCTAATTTGTTTATTTTTAACACCCTTTTCCAGGAAGGAATGGGCTGTCAGCTTGCTAAATGCCTGAGGATCTCCCTTGACAGCTTGGAGCATTTTTTTATAAACAATTTCTCAAAGCAGCTAAAAGGAGTGGAGCTTTCCAAACAGAAAGGGAGGTGGCCGGGGACAGGCACTCCGTGAGTCAGTCCCAGCGGCTCTCGCCGTCCCTGGGGACAGCCCCGTGGGCCACCTTGTGCCGGCCCCGCAGCTCGCGGCAGGTGCTGGGGCTGGGGGTGCCCATGGAGCGTTGTGCCAGGGATCCCAGCCCCCCCGAATGCTCCCAGCCCCCAGGACGAGCTGGGGTTACCCCGCTCTTTGCAGGGTCGAGGAGGTGCTGGTGAGGGTAGCGTGCCGCTACGTCCCCTTGGGGTCCGTTTCCAGCGGTGTCTTTGCCAAGTGCTGCTCACGGGGAGTTCCCGAGCTGGTCCCTGTTGTTGGAGGGGATGTTGGTGGCACCGATGTGGCCCAGCTTGCACAGAATAGAGCTGTGGAGGCACACAAACACGTAGATCGAGGCCGCATCTCCCGCGGGCTGTGTGGGTGATGCTGGGCAGTGCGTGGCTCCCGGGCAGGCGAGGAGCCCCTGCTCCCATCCTGCCGGGTGCTGGGGCTCCTGCAGAGCCCCCGGCTCCTGCTGCAGCGGTTGGAGAGGAGCGGTGCCGCGCTGCTTTGCCCAGGATGAACCTGCAGTTGCTATGACAACCCGGTCCCATCCATTGCCACGCTTCCTCCTGAAAAGTTGCCCGCATCGGCATCGCCAGCTCCTGGCCCTGCGCCTGCGGCTGGGAGCAGAGCAGGGCTGCGGTGGCACCTGGGCGATGCCACTTTTGGTGCGAGCAAAAGGAGCAGGGTGGCACGCGCCAGTGGCACCGTGGCTCGCCCACCTCTGCCGCTGCATTGGGGATGTCTTGGGGCACCCTAAAGCTTTCTGGGGCATTCCCAGCACCACAGCCATGCCCTGAAGGTGCAGGCAGAGCAGCTGGAGGGGTTGGGGAAGGTTTGTTCCCACTGCTTCCATCCCTGGCTCCCCAGGGCGGTTCCTTTTACCCATCTCCATGGGGCTCTGGGGTCGGTCCCCTCCAAGCTGCGGGGCTGTGCTGTGGGGCAGGGGTGGCCGGGCCCCCGGTAACCCCATGGTTTTGCCTCCCGGTAGCTCTTTGTGATCGACAACGGGGCTGACGACTGGCGGATAGCGATGACGTACGAGCGCATCCTCTACATCAGCCTGGAGATGCTGGTTTGTGCCATACACCCCATCCCCGGGGAGTACAAATTTTTCTGGACAGCCCGCCTGGCTTTCTCCTACACGCCTTCTCGGGCAGAGGCGGACGTGGACATCATCCTGTCCATCCCCATGTTCCTGCGCCTCTACCTGATCGCCCGGGTGATGCTGCTGCACAGCAAGCTCTTCACCGACGCCTCGTCGCGCAGCATCGGGGCGCTCAACAAGATCAACTTCAACACGCGCTTCGTCATGAAGACCCTCATGACCATCTGCCCCGGGACGGTGCTGCTGGTCTTCAGCATTTCCCTCTGGATCATCGCCGCGTGGACGGTCCGGGTGTGCGAGAGGTGAGAGGGGCGGGGGCTGCGGCTGGGTTTTGGGGCTTTGGGGTGCCTGGAGCAGGCAGGGAGAGTCCCCAGGAGGTGCCCCGGGGATGGCGGAGGGGGGGGACGGGGACACGTGGGGGCCCCGCTGGGTGCGGGGAGGCTGGCGAGCGGCGGTGCCTGGCTCTGGCGTCGCTGTGAGCCGAGTGCCATGACAACCCCGCGGCTGCAAACCCACTGCCGGATGGCATCACGCCGGCATCGCCGCGCTCGGCGCAGGGGTTGCTGTGGCGACCGGTCCCGGCGGGTATCGCGGCGCCTCCGGTGCTGGGATGCACCAGCACCCCTCGGGGCCCCCCGTGGGTGCCAGGGGGCTGCGGCGGGGGCACCCCAGCCCCTGCCAGGGCTTTGTTGGGAACTGTTCGTCCCTGGCCTGCTGCGCAGCCCGGGGCAGGGGGAGGGAGAGGGCCCCCTGGCCCTGTGCGGGGCTGTCCCCATCCCCAGGGGGCTGTGCTGGGTGCTGAGCCCAATCAAAGCAGGGTAATGGCTCAGGACAGCTCTCAAGCCCTGGCTCCCAGCCTTGCTCTCGCTCAGCAGACACTTGTGCTGGCTCTGGAAGTGTGGCACCAGCAGCACGTGGGCCCGCGGGGCTCCCGGGGGTGCAGGGAGCAGGATACGGCCCTGCCTGCTGCCTGGCTCCGCTCCCAGGGCTGCTCTCGCTGCTCCTCCACCTCCCCGGGGAGCGGGGCCGGGGCAGCCCCAGCCCTGGTGGCTTGTCCAAGGCGGTGGCCGAGGGCGCGCTGGGACGCCCCACTGGGATCGAGGGATGCTGCTGGGGAGCCGGGGCTCCCTCCCAGTGCCCGTGGTTTTATTCCCCTGGTGACAGCCACCTCTGCCGGGCCTGTTCCTGGTCCCCCAGCAGCACCGGGACTCGGCACCACCGGCACCGGGCCCTTGCTCCTCTCCCCCTGGCCGGGGTGGAGGGAGGCAGGGCACGTGGGCTCTGCAGGAAACCGCTCAAGAAGACAAACGCGTGTTATTATTTGCTTTAAGTGGATTAGCCAAATCGCATTAAATCCCTTTAAGTTGTTGCGGCGGTTTGGTGCTGGGCTCAGAAACGCAGGGGTTCATCGCTGCAGCCAGCCCTGAGCCCCCGGCCCCGCTCAGGGGACGCTGCAGCGGGTCCTGCTCAGGGCTGGCAGCACCCGGGGTGCCCGGCTCAATTTTGGGTGCTTGCAGGGCAGGAGGAAGGAAAACCCTCCTCCTCCTTCTCTTTTTCCTCTTCCTCCTCCTCCTCCCTCGCAGAAGTCACCTTCTGGTCCCCCCTTGGGTCCCCGAGCCACACAGAACTGCTTAGGGCAGCTTTAAGTACCATGGACGTGGACTGGAGCTGCGCGCTTGGGTTTTACGAGCTTTTACAGGCTGCGTTTATGTTCCTGTTTCTCTTAATGATGCTATTAGAATGTGCTGGAGAGTTGTGTGCTCCTTAATTGTGTTTGGGAGGTTTTTATTTGTACCTCCGAAATGGGGAGCGGGCGGGCGGGCTCCCAGGGGACACGCAGGGGATGGATTTCTGCACCTGGGGGGCTTAGGCTGAAAAACCCGCTGTAAATAAATAGCCATTAGCAAGGAAAAAGAGAAATGATGCAGGAGAGCTGCTGCAGATCGCCGGCACTGCCGTGAGCTGCCACCACCTCCTTGTGCCTACCGAGTGGCAAACGGAGCTGTGCTGACCCCAGGGACACGCCGTCCCCGGGGCACACAGACCTGGGGGGTCCAGGCCCCCAGGGACAGGCGCTGACCCCAAGGGACGTGCTCACAGCACGCAGGGGTCCTGGGTGCTGGCACAGCTCCTGCAAAGGGCCACCAGGTGTGGCAGTGGGACGCTCGTGTCCCTGGCACAGGGGAGAGGACGTGTCCCCGTGTCCCCCAGTCAGCTGCTGCACCAGCACTGGAACCAGTTTGCTGTGGCTTCCACAGCAGCTCCCGCCCAGCACCCACCCGGGCCGAGGCGCGATCCCCATCACCGGGGTGGCATCGCCGTGCCGCGTCCCCCCACCTCCCCCTCGCGTCCCCCCAGGGCCGCAGCATCGCTTTGGGCGCCCTCCCCACCCCGCGTGCCGGGGGGGCCGCATCTCCCTGGAGGCAGCGAGTCGCTAAGCAACCCTCGCCCGGCCGCCGCGCTGCCTGCGATGCTGCCTGCGGCCGCACACGTGTGCCCGCACGTGCCCCCCACCCGCTCCCCGTTGTATTTCGGGGTGTTTCGCATGTGCACGGCCTCTCGGCACAGCCCGGCCACCCCCAACCCCACGGCACGGCCGAGCACGTGCTGCGGTGACATCCCAGTGCCGCGGTGACATCCCAGTGCCGTGATGCTCGGCGTGGAGCTGGGCTGGGCGCTGGGGCGATGCTCGGGGCGGCCGCGCTGCGCTTTGCTCTCTGCGGGGAGCGCAGACGAGGGGGTGCTGGAAATCAGCGCTCGGGTCTAAACAATTGCATCAGCCCTTGGCACGAGCGGCCGGCCCCTCTTCCTGCTCGTCCAATGCCAGCTGCTCCTGTTTATGAGCTCCGAGTGCTTCTTGGAAGGGAAGCCGTCGGTCCGGCTGGAGCCTCCGGAGCCCCCTTCCCCCCCGTCAGCCCCCAGCACGTTGTTCCCATCAGCTGGGGTCGTCCCCACGGCCTGAGAGCTCACATCCTGCCGCGGGAAACGGGGCTCAGCCTTTATCAGGGAAACGCCAGCAGAGGGGAAACGCGCACTGAGGCAGGGGAAAGCCCCTTGGCCACATTGCCCTGGGGGTGTCTACTCAGCACGGCACAGCCAGCTCCTCCGTGCCACTTGGGTCACCCCTCAGCACGCTGCATCGGGGACTGGGGGGGCTGGGTGTCTGCTGGCAGCCCCCCGATGTCCTGGGGGCCAGAGCTGAGGCTGTCTTGTGGGATGTATTGGGTGGGCTCGGCACAGGGAGCCACTGAAGCTGGTTTTTGGGGAGCCCTCGCAGGGTCCCGGGGCAGCCGTGCTCTCCAGCCCCTCTGTCCAGGCTGGAGCCTCGCCTCGTCGTGGCTGAAGATGCTTTCTCCTGCTCTGCTATTTCATTAGGGTCTCCAGTTACTGGGAGCAGGGGGGGAAGGGAAAAAAAAATGTAGGAAGAGGAGAAAACCCAACTGTTGGGCGAGTTATGAGCTGCGAAGCTTGGATGAATTGATTTGCAGGGAATTGCCAAAAGCTCCATCTGTTTTTCCTCTAATGATTTCGTGAGGAGGCTGGGAGAAACCTGCTGCGGGGAAGGGACGCGGGCAGGCAGGGCTCGGCGCCGGGCGGCGGAGAGCCCGGCGTGGGGGCCGGTGCCCACCCTGGGTGGGATTGGGGGAGGCTGGAGCGAGCGGGGGCTCCTCGGGGGGCACGCACAGCCTGCAAGCAGGGGGCCTGCTCGCGTGTTGGCGGGAGGAGAGGCAGCCGGGCTGCTGCGGTCGCTGACCCCGGCAGGGCAGGAAACAGGGCAGGACGCTGGGGCTCGGCGGGGACGTGGCCATGGAAGGTTTGCAGCATCCCTGGAGCTGGAGACGCTCCGTGGGCGCTCGGTGCCGCGCGGCGAGCCGACCCTGGCTGCGGCCAGGAGCGCGCTGCGTGCCTGTGGCTTGGCAGCGTCCCCGCGGCGCGTTGGCATCCTGAGCTGATGGAGGGGGGGGATGCAGGAGTGGGGACGGGACGAGGAGCAGATGGGGTCAGTGCTGTTGATGCTTAGGGCTGGGGGCTCGTGTGTGAGTCACCACCGTGAGCACTTCAACAAAGCACCCTGAGCACGGTGCCCGCACACCCATCCACTTGCACAGCAGCTCTGGCCAGAAAACGAGTCCTTGGGGGTCCAGATGTGCCGGGAGGCTCTGCCCCATGCTCTCCATCCACGAGGTTTGCAGGTCCAGACCCTTCTGGGTCAGAGCAGGGGCCCCACATCTGTTTCTCCCATCAGACAGCTCCTGCCGCCGCGCCACGTGGCACCGGGGACGGAGCCGGAGGGACTGGGACGTGGTGACAGGTCTGACCGAAAGCAGAAGCCCTCGCTGTTGAGTTTTTGCTCTGATTTTGTGCATGTGGATATATTATTTTTTTTCTTTGCCGGAAATTGTGCAATCGCTGTTGCTATGGGGCATCCTGCCGTGCTGTTCATCATTATTCCCCGTTTCGCACGATGCTCTTGTGCCTGGGGAGCCGTCGCACCCAGGTGCACCCCCTGCAGCACGCGAGCACCCGCTGCCGCCCTGCGCCGGCGTTCCAGGTGGGAAGCCACCTCCTGTGGCACCCAGGTCACGTCCCCGTCCCCTGCTGTCACACTGACATCCGCGTCTCCCTGACAGGTACCACGACCAGCAGGACGTAACCAGCAACTTCCTGGGGGCCATGTGGCTCATCTCCATCACCTTCCTCTCCATCGGGTACGGCGACATGGTGCCGCACACCTACTGCGGGAAGGGGGTCTGCCTCCTCACCGGCATCATGGTAAGCGCCGCACCGAGCCGGCCCCTGCGCTCTGCTCGGCCCCTCCTTGAGGCTGGGGCAGCGGGGCACCGAGGCAGTGGGGTTTTTATGGGGACCGGCTTCTCAGCGGGCTTGTCCAAGCCATAATGGCTTCAGCTCTGAGGTCTCGCAGCCTGAAAGCTGCTGGAGCTGTAATTGCAGTTGCTGTAAGTGCGGTAATTGGCAGGGCGTGCTGGTTTGGGTAAGGAGGTGGTGGTGCGCACGGGGTGCCAGGAATCCTTTGGGGACACAGCGTGGGACACCGAGTCCCTTGGGGACACCGGTCCCTGGACTGGAGCACGTTGGGGCTGCAAACCTGCAAGCTGGCTTTGCCTTTGCTCATCCTTGCGGGTGAATTTGGGGTGAATTTGGACCCTTGTGCTGCGAGGGAGCAGGGAGCCAGGCCATAGCAAAGCCTGCGGGGGGGGCAGCAGCTGCGGATGGGGACACAGAGAGGCCCCCGAGCATCCCTTGGCCGCCCTGCTCGCGCAGCCTGGCTTCCATCGCGCCGAGTGATCCCAAATGCTGCCGGCGTCCCGTGGGAAGTGGGGGCCAGCTGGGAGCGCTCCCCGCCCACGGCACCGCTGCTTTGCGTGCTCGTGGCCAGACGGTCACTGTCCTTCGGGGCCCTGAGCGTACCTGCTCCAAGATGCTCGTGAGACGTCCCAGCTTGTGCGGCTTCCCAGCTGGGGACAGCTCAGGAGCCAGCACCAGGGGCCCCGGTGAGGCGCAGCTCCTACGCAGATCAGCACCCCAATTCGGTCCCTGCCTCAGGTGCCCAGTTTTGGGGATGGAGCTGCCCCCGTCTCACCTGGCACACGGGCAACCGGCACCAGCATCGCTTGGCTCGGCTGCCGTCGTGCCCCAGGAGAGCTCTTGGCTGAGGCGGCTCTGCTGGAGGGTATTAATTTGATATTATCTGCAAGTATTTCATCTGTCTCATGTAAGGTTGGGCGCCAGGGAGGCTGATGCTGTTGATAGGAGCCAACGGAGGGAGAAAACTCAGGGAGGGCTGGACGTGGCGTTTCCACCAGCACAGCAGAGAGCTGGCCACTAAAGCCCCACTCCAGCCAGGAACTAGGGTGGGCGCCCCCAGGCTGGGGACCCCCTCAGGACTGGGGACCCCCCCGGTGCCCTCCTGCAAAGCCCTGGGGGCCAGGAGCACGCTGGGGCTCCCCGAGCAGCAGCACCGGGGCCGCTGGCAAAGGGAGAAGTGGTGAAAGCCGAGAGTGCGCGCTGGGACCTGCCGGGATGCTGAAGGATTCAGCTCAGCCCATGATGTTAATTAATGACTCTTTAATAAATTAAGGATCATTTGCCAGGGTCGTGGGCCTCTGCCAGAGCACCGGGGAGGGGGAAGCGGCTCATCTGGTGCGGGCAGAGCCAGGCGGCGTGCGGAGCCCCGCGGGGAGCAGAGGCTCCCCTGCCTTGGCACCTTGGGTTTCTGCCGACAAAGGCGCCGGAGGTGACGGCTGTGGAGCGGCGCGGATCCGCCGCTAATCGCTGGGATAAAGCGAGCTCCAGCTGTCACCATCTGCAGCCGTTCAGGTCCCCCTCCATCCCGTGGCACTGCAGGGGGCTGGGACCCCATCCCTGCTCTCCTCTGGGATGCTCGGTGCCTTCCCTGCTGCCCAGAGCCCCCGGTGACACCCCTACACGGGGCGAGCATCGCGGTGCTGGGGCAGATCCTGGTCCGTGGCTGGCAGCGATGAGCAGGATGAGCTCGGCTGTTCCTCCTGTCCCCAGGGTGCTGGGGAGGCGAGGGCTCACCACTGACCTTGTAAATCAGCCCCGTTAATTACTGGGTGCGTTGGCAGATGCTCAAGGACGCTGCAGGAAGCTGGGTCCTCTGATAAACCCAGGTTAACCTGGTGGGATCATTGGTTTTGTGGGTAGGGGGCATGCGGTGCTTCAGTTAATTAGGGGTTTGCAATCCTGGGGGAAAGCACAAGGCTGAGAGCGCCTGCAGGGCTGAATCCACTCCCCAGCCAACGTCCCTGTGTCCCCCCTGTCCTTGCTGTTCCCATGCAGGGCGCTGGTTGCACAGCCCTGGTGGTGGCCGTGGTGGCCAGGAAGCTGGAGCTCACCAAAGCGGAGAAGCACGTCCACAACTTCATGATGGACACGCAGCTGACCAAGCGGGTAAGGTGCCGGGGATGGCTCGGGGTGGGGGCAGCGGGAACCAGGGGTGCTCCAGGGCGTTTTCTCCGCTCTGATGGGAAGCTGCAGCCTGCAGCATCCCCGAGGGCCGGTCCCACGGGTACCGTGGCGGGAGCGAGGCGTTGAGTGCCTTGAATGCAGAGCAGGCTCAGGCATTACGGTAAAAGCAAACGGCATCAGCCCTCCACTCCACTCCACTCCACTTTGCAGGGCTGTAGGAAATGCAACAAGCTCCGCCGCACCTCGGGGAGGAAATGCCTGAGTTTTTTTCTTTCCTTGGAGGAGACAAACCATCTCCTCTTGTGGAATATGATCTCACTTATCTCAGTGTCAGGAAGACGAGAGGATTTCAGTGATTCAGCATCTTGCCTGCTGCAGACGAGAGCTGTGCCGTGATGCTGCTGCGGTCTCGGTCCCCAAAGAGGGACCCAGAGGCCGTGTCTGCGGCAGGTCCGTGGGCACCAGCCCCAGCTGGGCTGCCTGCTCCTGGATTTCAGTCACCAGCAAAACACAGGGGAAGGGGACAAGGGTGGCATCGGGGGCTGTGGGACACCCAGGACATGTCCCATGTGAGCAAACCATGCTGCAGCATCGCAGCGTGGAGTTTGGGCATCTCCACAGAGCTCCCCCACCTCTTCAAGGGAGTGAAATCCCAAACATGTTCCTGTTTGCCCTGCAAGATGCCAAGGCATCCGTGGTCGCTGTGAGTGGCACAAGGGCCCTGTGACCTGTTGGGCACCGTGTCCCCAGCAGCGTGCAAAGTCCGCAGGGGGAGACCTCTGGTCTCAGCAGCCCCGTCGTGGCGCAGCGTTGGTGACCCAGCGGCACTGGATGGCTGGGTGTGCCCCTAACACCGATGTTGGGGCAGATTTATGTGAGATGGAGCGAGGGGCAGTGCAGCCGGGCTTGGAAGCAGAGGCGCAGCCCCTCTGCCCAGCTGGTGGGGATGGGGCACCCTCAGATGGTGAGAACGGGAGCCCTGAGTGTCCAGCACTGGGCAAAGCGGCATCCCTGGGCAGGACAAGCTGATGCTCCCCACCTCGATGCAGGCAAGCAGGTAAAGCACAGCCCGGGTGAGCAGCGATGCCCCCAGGAAGGACTCAGCATCCTTCCCCCCTCGCTCCCCGCGGCTGAGCCGTGGCCAGGGGGCTGCAGCCACAGGTGCCCGGATGGTGTGCGTGGCCAGGCTGGGACAGCACCCAGCTAGTCAGCCCCTTCCTGCGGCCAGGGATGTGGCTCTGTGGGCTGTGTGCCAGGCAGGCTGCGGCCAATTCACCCCGGAGCAAGCAGCAGGGCTGCAACTGAGCCACAGAGGCTGTGGGAGCCGCGACCTAGCACCAGCAGCTGAGCCAAGCACGGGGCTGATGCCTTCTGTGCATGCGTGCGTCCAGCCAAAACCAGCAGACAGATGCAGGAGAGGAGAAATTCTTTGGGATTTATTTTCCTTTGAGGCGTCGGTTCAGTGTAAACTTCCCACGCGGGTGAGGCGCCTGATGGCTGGAGCGCGAGGAGCAGTTTTCCCCAGGGCATCAGAGCGGGGTGGGATGGGGATGTGGACGCGGCAGGGGCCAGGACACGCTGCTCTGCCCTTAGCACAGGCTGCTCCGTCCCCGCCGCGCGTGACCCCTTGCACACAGGCAGGAGCTCGTCCAGGCGCACGGAGCCGAGCGCCACGCTCCCAGCTGGGGCGAGTCAAGGCTGTGGCAGCAGCACAGCAGCTATTTCTGCTCACAAACGGCAGAACCCGGCGAAGCCAGAGCGTTGTTTCCGTGAAATAACATGTCCCACGCGCTGGAGCAGATGGGGCCGGTGACCTGCGGCCGACTCCCTTCTCTTGCAGATCAAGAACGCTGCAGCCAACGTCCTGCGGGAGACGTGGCTCATCTACAAGCACACCAAGCTGCTGAAAAAGATCGACCACGCAAAAGTCAGGAAGCACCAGAGGAAGTTCCTACAAGCCATTCACCAGTAAGTGGGGCGTGCGCCAGCTCCCGCAGCTATGGGGCGAGGAGGGGAGTGGGCTGCTGAGCCCTGGGGAGGGGTGACCCTGCCCGTCCGCGGGGGACCGGGGACAATTTCCCATTTCCCTGGAAGCAAACGGGTCCCTGGCTGCGTTTTGCAGCTGTAGTTTGGGAAGGGGAGTGCATCCACGTTGCTCTCTCCTCCTCCCCAGGTTGCGGAGCGTGAAGATGGAGCAGAGGAAGCTGAGCGACCAGGCCAACACGCTGGTTGACCTCTCAAAGGCAAGTCCTCGCTGTAACCTCGCGGCCCGGCCAGGCTGCAGGAGTGTTTCTCCTCACTCGGAGACCCTAAAGCAGACCTGGCTGACTGCAAAACGCTCCGGTTCCTGAGCTGTCAGCTGGGAATCGCTGCCAGGGGATTGCTGCATGTGCAAGGCAGGAGGAAGGAGCACAAACACAAGCTGGGAGGCGAGCGGGGGGGGGGCACCCCGCTTCCAGTAAGGGTCTGTGCTCACCGTCCCTCGGGAAAGCATCGTAGCCCCAGCTGGGGCCGCTCAGCGGTCAGCAGCGCTGGGTTTCATCATTTTAATGTCCTTGTGCTGGAAGAGGGGGCGAGCCCAGCACCGGTCACGGTGCAGAGGGGCTGGGGCCGGATGCGCCGCAGCGGGTGCGTGGTGTTTGCTGTGCGGCCTCCCGCAGCCCGAACCTCCCAGCGCCCCGTCCTGGTCTGGCACGGGAAGGCTCTGGGGGCGCAGGCTGGTTTTGCTGGCAGGAAGGGATTAAAACACAGGGATTATCCTGTGGGGTGGCGCCCCAGATTGCTGCCCGTCCTTTGGGGCCCTGCCTGCATCCCAACAGCAGCTGGCTCAAAGCGGGCAGCAGCTCCCCCTTCCCGTTCTGCTAACGGGGCTGTTAGGGCAGCTCGGGGGCTCTCGTGCCAGCACAGCCAAGGAGATCAGCTCTGCCCTGGGGGGCTCTGGGCAGGACGCCTGGGAGCAGGCAGTGGGGCCGAGATGGCCGAGAGCAGCCCAGGAGCTGCAACGAGAGCCCAGCAGCATTAATCAGTTTGGTGGGGCACACGTGGGTTGTAATAAAACGGAGCATTAGAGCCACAGCTGCCCCCTGCACCTCGGGTAAATGCTCTGGGGAGGCAACGAGCTGCTCCGCTGCGGTGACCGCCTAAAGGTGACGCATGGGGAGGGGAGCTGCCAGCCCCCACTGATGCAGGCTGATGTAGGGCCCCTCCTGGTCCCCTTCCCCATCCTCTCCCTGTCCCCCTCCTCTGCTGCTTGCTCTTTCTCCTCTATTTCTCCGCGTTGTGCTGAGCTTGCAGAGCTGCTGATGAGAGCTGACAGTGCCGGGGCGTGCTCGCAAGGTCTCAGCAGGCGAAACCTCCGGCACTCGCAGCCCCGGCACCGTGCGGTGGCTCAGAAGCAGCCTCTGAAGCCCGGGGACGGTGCGGGGCTGCCTCGCAGGAGCGCTGTGAGCAGGGCTCGGCGTTTCTGATCCGGGCAGCGGTGCAGCGCCCCTCGGCACCGCGCCAACCCCTCGGCTGTCTCCTCTCTCCCCGCAGATGCAGAACGTGATGTACGACCTCATCACCGAGCTCAACGACCGCAGCGAGGACCTGGAGAAGCAGATCGGCAGCCTGGAGTCCAAGCTGGAGCAGCTGAGCGCCAGCTTCAACTCCCTGCCGCTGCTCATCGCGGACATGCTGCGCCAGCAGCAGCAGCGCCTGCTGGCCGCCCTCATCGAGGCGCGGGGGGTCAGCGTGGCGGTGGGCACCCCGCAAACTCCTCTCTCCGAGAGCCCCATCGGGGTCAGCTCCACCTCCTTCCCCACCCCTTACACTAGCTCAAGCAGCTGCTAGAAACGCAGAGCGAAGCCCCTCGGCCCTCCACGGACACGGGAAGAGCGGACGCGCAGGTCCTGAGGTCTCAAGGGACTTTCCTCGGGTTTCCCGAAGCGCCGCGGGAGCGTTCGGTGCGACCGGCGGTGCCGAGCGGGTGCTCGGAGCTCGCTAACGCCTTGGAATCGGAAATCTAATCCCCGTTTAGGTGCCTCTACACGTGGTGAAGGAAGGGGACGGGAGGCGAAGCCTCTGGCAAGGCCCGTGCTGCAGTGTTCGGTGGAGGACAGAAATCCACGCTCAATCTCAGGTCTTCACATTGAAAACAAAACAAAACAAAAACAAAACCAAGTCGGAAGCACTGAAGCAACGGAGACACCAGAGGAAGAGTATTCCACTGTGTGGACCCCGGGGCCGGGCGCGAGGCCGGGGCCGCTCGCCCAGGGCGCACTCCCCTTCCTCCTGCTCCGCTCCCAGCCCCGGCGGGCAGGCGCCCATCCCGTGGCTTCTTGCACAGGCTCTGACCTAAGATGCCCACGCTCCATCCCATCTCCTTGCCAAGACACGAATGCACACACGCACCTCTCGCGTTCCAGGGTAGGTGGCGGTGCCTGACCTGCGTGGGGGTGTCTCTCCGGAGCAGCGAGAGGTTTCTGCTCGGGCAGGACAAGCAGCGGTTCTTCTTCTTCTCCTTCTTGGCGCCCGGAGCTCGGGAAGCAGTGCCTAAAGCAGGCGGGGAACGCCGCCCCGTTTCGGAGGTGTCCCCACCGTCACCCACCCTGGAGCACCCCTGCGTTTCGGGAGGGCGCCGGGCACGTCCCCAAGCCCGGTGCTGTTCACAGCAGCCCCAGAACTGCCGGGTGCCCAATGCCCCCAGCTGAGCCGACGGCGCCGAGGTTGGGGGCTCCCTGTAAAGCGGTGTAGTGACGAAGGCGAGTACCGAGTGGGACGCTTCATCTGTTTAAAACCAAGCCACCTCCCTTGTCCCGCTTCTGCTGGGTTTGGTGGGGATCAGCAGCACCATCCGGGGCTGGCTCCAGCTTGCAGCTGGTGCTCAGCTCTCTGACGGACGTTTGGGCATCACCTGGCTACTTTGGGAAGGAACCGTTTTCTGTTCTGCTTTCACCATTTCCCCTTTTTCTTAGCTCTGCCCTGCGGTCCTTTTGGGGCTCTGCCTGGTCTTTGCACAGAGCCTTGCCTCCTGCCAGCAGGCTGCAGCTCTGGGATGGTGTTTGCTGCTTTCAATGAAAACTCAGCAGAGGATATTTATATATTTTTAAACAGATGAAGTAACCATGTAATTACTCCGCGATATTAATTACATATCACCCGGCAGTGTCAGTAATTGTAATCAAAGTCACTGTGTTACGCCAGGTATACTTAGCCTGTAATCTTCTCCTGTGTAACTCTTTCACTTCCATAAATAACGCCGCATTTCACGCGCACGTAGGCAGGGCCGTATCAGCCTGGTGCAGAGGGATTTCTGTGCAAAACTCCACTTACTGCTGGTGGTAGGTGTTTTACTCCCTGCGCCCTGCAATTAAAGTTGCATAGAAAACAAGCGGCGGGTGGTGAGGCGCGCTCCCCCCCGCCAGCTCCAGCCATCAGCATGCGGTGGAGGAGGAGGAGGAGGAAGAGGAGGAAGGCTCCTCTGCTGTGGGCTCCGGGGGAGCTGCAAAATGAGCTCCTGGTGCTGCAGAGGTGGTTGTGTTAAGGCTGTCGGTAGCATGGTAGCAAGCCGTGGTTGTTCTTGTCGCGTGTTTTGCATTCAGGGAGGAGAGGAGGTGCACGGAGATCACTGCCAGCCTTTTCTGTTCCTTGGCCGGCAGCAGATACTCAGCTTCTGGGAATGCGCTGCTCTTCCCCTTTTCAAAAATCTTGTCATTAGTGTAATTGTAGGGTGGGCAGGACTGCTGGGAGAGTGTCACTGCCTCAGCAGCAGCCCAAAACTCTATTCTGAGCCTTGCTGCCAGTCCCCGTGTGCCTACAGGTAACCCTCGTCCACACCTCCCTGGCCCTCAGATGGGGATAAAGAAGCTTCTGCCCATCTTTGTAAGGAGGTTTCAAGCGTGGCAATGAAGAAAGCCTTGTAAATTGTAAGAGCGAGCCTAAAATACAGAATCTCCACTGGCCGCAGGCAGCCAGCAGAGAAAAACATTTCCCCGCCTCTTCTGTGGTTTGTGTAGGAACAAACTGCCGTGTACAACATGTACACGGAGAGGCAGAAATGCATCCTAGGGCGTTGGATAGCTGAGGGAAGTATTGATGCCTGAGAATCGATATCACCAGCGGGAACCTCCTTACGGGCTAATCATCAAGTCTGGGAAATCAAACTGAGTAAGACGGGATGAGGAAATGCCAGCTGGCTAGGACCTGAGGCTGTGAAGGGGAGTGAAATACCAGCGGTGAAAGCTCAAGTAGTGCAACCAGTGCAGGAGAAGCTCCTCTTTGGGCAGAGCTGCTGCTTCGGCGTGCTGTCACGAGGGGCCAGGAGTGGCAGGAGCCAGGCTGGGGAGGTGGGATCCTGGCTGCAGTGCTGGGTTGTGCCAGGCCACGTGCTGCTGCGTGGCTTTGGGGTGCCAGTGCTCACGGCACCGCTGCAGCTCCTGGTCCTGCATCCTTCACACCGGGCTCTGTGCCCTACGACCTGCAGCTTGCAGCCCCCAGCCCTGCACCCCACACACTGCACCTCCTGTCCTCACTCCTGCACAACCCCAAAACGCCCTGCCCAGCACCTCACAGCCCTAGGTCTGCACCCTGTGCTTGGCACCTTGCACCCTGCAGCACGTGCACCCTTGATCCTCCATCCCGCACCCTTGATCCCCCATCCTGCTCACTGTGCACCCTGCTTCCTCCATCCCGCACCCCCCTGTTGGTTCAGCACCGCATCCCACTGTCAGTCCTGGGGCCAAGTCCCGGTGCCCACCCCGGGCACTGAGCCCACCGGGGCCAGCCCCGGGGCTCCCCCCAGCTCACAGCCCCAGCCCTGCCGCTGGGACCGGAGCCGCCCTGAGGCCATGGTGAGGGCTCCCCTCCCCAGCAGGCAGAGGCGGGCATGGGGCGAGCTCTCCACGACCCCAACCCCAAGCACCCCAGCACGGTCTGGTGCCTGGGGTGTGCACCTGGAGCTGT
Organism: Aythya marila; assembly: GCF_965140915.1. Lineage (NCBI taxonomy): Eukaryota > Metazoa > Chordata > Aves > Anseriformes > Anatidae > Aythya > Aythya marila. The sequence continues at coordinate 493,282 of NC_139070.1, forward strand.
TCCCCTGCTCCCTGCATCTTGGTACGAGCGCCGGCGTCACCCCGGTGCACGTGGTAGCCACCAACGCACGTGCACCGGGGGGCACGCTCATGCCCCGGAGCTTCCCCCCCCCGGCAGCCGGCTGGCAGGACCGCGGTGTGCAGCCTCCCCCTGCCCATGGCAGGATGCTCCCCGGTGCTGTTCACACACCTGAGAGAGTTGTTTTGGAGCCTGCAGCCATGGGCCCGGAGAGGCTGCCCATCCAACTGCGTCTGGGCAAGCGGAGAGAAGAGCTGGGACCACCGACAGATGCGGAGGAAAAGCACAAGAACAAAACTGAAACGTAAATTTATAAACCCAAAGAGATGCTGACCTCCTCCTGCAGCCGGGAAGCCGTCGGACCCCGCACACCACCAGGACCGAAGCTGCCCGCACCCCCGTTTTGCAACGCAAGAGAAAAACCGCCCCGTGCTCTCTTGCTGCTAGAGCCAGCGAGGTGATCGCGCCCCGAAGCCCCTCCAGGACCCACCCTACGACAGCCAGTCTCCTTTTCGGCACAGCCTCAGTTTTTGCTCCACGAACCTCTTGCACTGCCTGCAAGGAAACGTCCTAGAAACGCCAGAAAAATACAAAATCCTCTCTGCAAACTCACAGACTGAAGCGTTTCTGTCCAGACTGAAGGAGCTTCAACATGGGTTTGCATCTTGCCTCTGTACTGCTCGCTTCTTTTTTAATAATAGGGGAAAGCATAATAGTTTATTTTAACTATGAAATATATTGCTATATTATAAAGGTTATTGTAACTTTCAATTATGGTTTTGTATCCAACCAGTTTGTCAGCAGGCAGCGACGCCAGCCTGCTGCCAAAATGTCTGTTTCTGAGTACAGTCACTGCTCCACGTGAGGACGGAGGCCAGGGGTAGCAGAGGAGGCTCTCTGGACTCCGTCCAGAAGGACTCCACGTGCTCCTCATCCCTTCCACCCCCGGGCATTAATTCCCCTTGCCTGGAAGCTGGCCTTCAGCAGGTCTAAATTCGCACAGCCCGGCCGCACTGGAGCTTTGCTTCTCCCTAGGGAAAGGCGTTTTTCCCTTTTCTCCTGGGATCTCAGCCCCCTCAGTGGTTCCTGCAAAGCCATTTCCTCCCCCAGTTGTCTTCTCTAGCAAAGGTGGGGTTCAGCTCACCGGGCACGGACTGTACAAGGGCCAAAATTCCCCGTTTGCCCCCGGGGATGGAGGCTCTCAGGGATGAAGCAGCACAGGGTGTGCCGGGCTCCCCGCTGGGCTTTTGGCGCAGAGACCAAAACATTTTGGCTCAGCACCGAGTGACACGGGCAGGATGCGGATATTCTGAACGAGGGAATCACTTGTGCCTAGAAAAGCGCGAGGGGTGCAACATCCTCCTCCTCCTCCTCCTCTTCCTCCTCCTTGGCAGAGCTGCGCGCCGGAAAGCACCGCGGGGCCGATCCTGCCCGCTCAGGCTCCCTCGCCCCCGAGCCAGGCAGCGCGGGGTTCCCTCGGGAGGAGGGACGCCGAGGCAGCGCGCTCTCTTTTTCCTCTCAGGTCAACACGTAGCTGCCGGGATGACGGGGTAAGGACAGCCCTGCGCGGGCGACCGCTGTTGCTGCAGGTAAGGCCTCGGCGCAGGGAGGGATCCCGCTGCGCCCACCCGGCGGGGAGCGGCCCCGAGGGGATTTGGGCACCGTGCCCAGCTCGTGCCGGGTCTCGGGCAGGACAGGAGCTGGCCCTTGGGATGGTTTTGGGCTTTGCGACCTGGCCTGTGGAGGCACTAGTGTGGTTTTGGTCCCTTCCATCTCAGACTGTGGCAGTGTGGAGAGATGGAGGGGTGGCCCCGGATTTAGAAGAGAGATGCGGTGAGGGTGCAGGGACCTCTCAGCCTTCCGGTGCTTGATGGTACCCCGAGAGCAGCTCTTCCTTACATCCAGCCCCAATTGGCTGCAGCTGATCTGCATCACGTGTAGGACAAGATTTGTAGGCAAATAAGTCTTAAATTTCCTTTTGCAGCCCTGCCCCCTGTTCCTGGGCAGTCTTCCTGTGTGGAGCATGGCCAGGAACGGGCAGAGCGTGTGGGACCAACTCCTGCTTTCTTCCAGAGCGAACAAAAGCCCCTACTCCAACTCTTCTGTATCAGAGCAGTTGTCACCGTAGTGCTGCCATTATCGCTGTTAATTGCTGTCCCAGCTGTGCTGGCCTGACCCTCCCAGCCCGATTATCCCGCTGGGAGTCATGGCAGCGCCTGTACCTCACCGAGCGCTCCGGCCGTGAGCTCCAACGTCTTCTTGCTGGCCCCTGCAGCCCAATCTCCTCCGGTATCCCCCAGCTCCTGCCCCGCAGCAGCTTGCTGTGATGCTGCCCCGAGCTCCATGGTGGGGCTGGCTCCAGCTGCCTCCCATTGGGACCCAGCCCAGGACCAGACAGGGGCTGGAGGAGAGGGGCTGGCTCCTCTCCTCGGGAGGGCAGGGCTGCCCCTCTCTCTCCTGCTGGCTCTGGGGGTGCCTTGAGATTTCTAGGGTGCTTGGGCCCCCTGCGCTGCTCTCCCTCGGGTTCCTCCTGCCCCGTGTCCCCCTGGCTGGCTTGCAGCCCTGTGCCCAGCAGGTGGGTTTGCTGGGGTGTTGGTGGTGAACTCGGGGGGTTGGGAAGCTGCTGCTGGAAGGCTCTGCTCCGCTTCCAGCCCCAGCTTCTCACCCAGCTCCGAGCTTCCTCCCCATAGCCACCGGGAGGGCACAGGGCTGCAGACGGGGGATTTTGCAGGGGAAAGCCAAGCTGCTCTGTGGGATGAGGTGTTTCCCCCCAGGTGAGTCCCGTCTGCCCCCTCTTGCTCAGGCAGTGGGGCACAGGACAGGTCTCCAGCACCGTGAGCCTGGTGGCTGCTCTCAGCCGGGTTGCTCAGTACGTGTCTCGCAGCACCCAGCTCTGCTCCGTCTTCTACCCAAAGTGTTCTTCCCCTCGCGCTGCCGGGGTCCTAGCACACCCCAACGCACCTCCTGGCCCTGGCGGAGCTGCTCGTGTCTCTGCGGTCAGGCTCTGGCCCCGGGCTTACATTCCTCCTTCTGGTCTGAGCGTGGCTGGGTCTCCTAAACGGGGGAAGGGAGCGGGGACTTGCCTGTCCCGACAGCATTGCCATAAAACTGATCTGTACCCAGAAACAGGCATGTTTTAAACTATGGCTTTAACCTGTTCACTGTAAAAAGTGCCTTGGACTTTAATCTGAAGAGGTCAGTATCTATAAATATTTACCTGTGCGGTGTGTAAGTATGCAGATACCTATGTATAGTTACACACACAAATATATGATATATACGTACATATATAAATGCTTCGGACCCCTCTGTTCTGCTGGTCTTTGGAGCTCTGTTCTTCCTGCCGGTGGGAGCGGTGTTCGGCTTTGGCTCGGAGCAAGGCTCGAGGTGCTCGTGCCGTGGTTGCATCGCTCCTGTAGGACGACCCCGTGCCGCAAGAGGTGCAGGGTGGGAAACCCGTGGCATTGGGTGGCACGTCCCCAGGTGGTGCTGAGCTCTCTGCATGTCCCTGGGAAGCAGTTTTGTGCCTCTGGGGGTCTGCGCCAGGCTGCCGTGGTCCATCCATGTGCTTCGGGGAGACCCTGGAGAGGGGGGAGCATCCCCGCTCCGTTGCACCGTGGGGGTGCTGAGGCGCAGACAGCGATGGGGCTGGAGGGAGGCACGGGGGTAGCAGCACCAGTGCCAGGCTTTGAGGTGGCTTCTGTCATTGCCACTGGCACCAGAGAGAATTAAACTTCCCCGTGGGTCACCCTGAGCTGGACCGAGGGAGGAGCTGTGCCCGCGGAGGTGGCAGATGCCGGCTTTGCTCCTAATCGCAGGCTCCCTCCTGGCAGCCCGCCTGGCTCTGATCCGCGCCAGGCTCGTCTTTTCTGAATGAGAGCGACGAGCAGGGAGGAGAAGTGCCTGGAGAAACCTGAGCAGACGGCTGCGGCGTCTACCAGAGCCCGGGGCTGCTCTGCCACCTTCCAGCCGCGACACGAGCTCCGTGCCGGGAGCTGCTTGGTGCTTTGTAGGGCCGCGTGAGCTCCTTGCTCCCTCCCAGGAATCTCAGGTTCCTACACGAGCAGCAAGGTGTTTTCAAGCCACCTGCTCCCAGAGGGGTTTTGCTGAAGGCGTTTGGGGTTTCCATGTGCCTCGTGGGGTCTGTGGCACACTCCAGGTCCTTGCTAGTGTCACAAATCCTCCTTCCTCTAGCCGTGCACCGAGGTGTCCTGAGGATTCCACTCCTGCTTCCCCCAGCGTGACCTGAGCACTACAGACATGAGTGTGTCGGACCTGGACTGCTCCTTCAATCCAGCTAATGGCTTGGTTTGTCCCTTACCTCTAACAAATGAGGATGAAAGCTGGCTGGAGCGCAAAGGGCACAAAAACAACTTCAGAGAGGGAACAGAAGAGAAGGGGAAGCTGGAGCCTTTCCCACTTGGTGCTGCTAAATCCAGGCGACAATTCAAAAGCCTCGCTTGAAGCCTGTGAGCGCTGTGCTGTGAGCTTTGGCTCAGTCCATTTAGAAAAAAAAATAAAAAATCGGGCAATGCAGCAGCAGTGCGAGGGCCTGGCAGCCAAGCAGCTGCCCCGGGACACGTCCTGCACACGTGGCAGGAGGGCTCGGGTGGGCACAAGCCTTTGGCTGATCCAAGCGTGGGTGCTGCGGGGCCAGCAGAGGAGGAAGGAGGGGGTGATGTGTGGCGGTTGAACCTTGACGAATCCGTAAATTGGGCTTTTTTTTTTTGAGCTAATACCTGTAAACTCTAAAAATACCTCCAACAATTTGAGGGGCTCTTTGATAAGCGATTAAAAGCATATAGCTTCATTTCCCAAATTAGTGGCTTAGCGAAGCAGAGCCCCCAACGTGTGACTACAGCTGTAGCTCTGATGCTGCCCCCGGAGACTAGGTGAAATTCCTTTAATCTCTGCGTGCGGCATGAAATCTGTTTTTATTAATGGTTTGGGATTAAGTCTTCTGCATGGAGGCAGAGAACCGTGTCCCTCGCGTGTCCCCTTGTCCTCTGCTTTCCCAGCCTGGGGGGGATGCTCGGTGCCCGTGGCAGCATCGGTGTGTGCGCTGCGGTGGCGGAGATGGGAAGGGAAAGAAAAAAAAGCTATTAATTGTTTCGCTCAACGGTTTCTTGAAAGCAGATGGAGCTTTTTATAATCAGTAGGGGACTGCTGGCCTTCAGCAGGGAGGGGAGAACCACGAGGAAATCGCTCCACGAGCCCTGGGTTTGAATAGACACCTGCATGCTGGAAATGAGCTGGGCGCAGGAGGCAGCTCCTGGGGACGAGGGCGGGCGCGTGGCCGCCGGGGGCTTTGCAGCAGGTTCTGTGCTTGGAAGGAGGCAGGAGGAGGGCTCCAGCTTCTGCACGCTGCCATTTCCCCAGCTGACGAGCTGAAAGCCCCTTTACCTGCTGAAGGGCACCCAGCAGGCAGCCGCAGAGTGGTTTTCTGCTCTCGAGGGGCCAGGTTGCAGCCACGGGGAGCTGCAATCAGCAAAGCCTCCTGAATAACCTCCCCCTCCAAGGCTGAGCTCTGCTGCAGGAATAAAACAAGCTCGGGGCCTGTCTCCCTGCGGTTGTTTCCATTTCACACGGGCTCATTTTCCAAGGTAAAACTGGGGCTGCCTGGCTGCTAATTTCATCATCCCGGCCCTGGGAGCGCAGGTGCCGCTGGGGCTGTTAGTTACTGTTAATTATCCCACAGCGCGGTGTGAGGTCTGCAGGCCACATCACGCCTCCGGAGAGCTCTGGGCAACATCAGCCGAGCAGCTCGGCACCGCGAAAACTGCTCCTGATCCGTTGCGAGGTGCACGGCAGGGAGGGGGCTCCGGCTGCCTCCCCTCCTGCTCCGGGGTCTCCGGCATTTCTCCACGGTCACCCAGAGCAGCAGCGACCTGCGGGGCTGGGTCTGCATGTGGATGCTCGTAGTGGATGTTTGAGCTGCTGCTGGGTGCTGTTATCTTTCTGGTCAGGCCGCAGTGTTCGCACATGAGCTTCCTCTCCTCTCCCAGACGTGCCTGCAATTCCCATGAGCGCTCACAGAGGATGCATCTGCCTGCAAAGATGCCAGGCTCGTATTAATGGCATTTGTGTCCCTTTGCGTGGTTATCAGGATGGAAGAAGCTATCTCCATTTCCCAGAGCCTGCTGGCCTGGCACTTGCACAATAAGAAGGGTTTCTCAGCAGGAACCAGCTGTGAAATGCAATGGTAAATTACGCTTTTCTACCTAAATGGGTATTTCTGGATTTCCTGCTGGGGAGCAGCCACTGTGCTTAAGCAATGGTAACTGCTGCGAACCGGCTGGCAGAGGGGGCTTTGCTGCAAGACCTCCAGACCAGTTATCGCCTCTTCCATGCCAGTATTTTGACAGAAGTGGGGGGCCAGAAGCAGAAGCAGATTCCTGCTGCAGAGGAGCTGCTGGGTGAGAGGGGAGTGGCTGTGCCCACGTTGTGCTGGTGGAAGGGATGACATGGATCAGAAAGACCAAAATTAAAACCATAAGGTGGCATTTTCAGAAGCCCTAGAGACCTGGCCAGATGCTTGCGGGGGCTGAGTTTGAGCCTGCTTGAGAAAGTCCCCACCTGACCTGGGAGCAGCGAGCACAGAACCTGGTTCAGGCAAGTCCCTGAACGTCCTTTCAGAATTCAGGAGGCAGCAAGCAGAGAAGTAACTTCACTGGAAGTGAACATCATCCTTTCCACTAATAAAAAAGCAAGCTGATATTCTGAAGCTAAATATCTGCTCCTGTGTGCTACGTACGCCTGCACTTAAGGCTGCCTCTGGAGGAGGGTTGGCTCCTGCCCTGCCCTGGCACTGGGCTCTCAGGAGCACGCTGCTCTAGGGTTGTCTTCACTGGCAACGTACAAGCCAGAAGAAGGCTTGAACTTGGATGAAGCCTCTTGAAATCGTATCCACGACAAACAGTTTAACAGCATTAAGCTCTTTTCCATTTGAAAAATGCCATTGTGTTTGGGGTGATAACTGGCGAGCGGTTTCCACGCGAGGGCAGGCAAAGTGTCACGTTACCCACACGCTCCCCTCCAACACCTTGTGCTGACACAGCTTCCTCTCCTCTCTTCTCCTCTGGCTCTTGCTGCTTGGAAGAACACCTCAGACCTTGGAGGTGAGCCCTGTCCCCAGGTGCTGAGGTGGCACCGTCAGCTCTGCGCTGCTCCCCGGCTGCTCCTCACCTCGTGCCGCCACGCCAAACTGGTGTGGAGCCAGGGAGGATGCTGCTTGCTCCAAAGCCTGCACTGAACGTTGGTTGGGAGCAACAGGTTTTGTACTAATTAAAGAGGAATCAATTAGGCTGCAAGATATTCAGCCACCTGGTGCTTCTGACTATTTTTTCCTCCTCCTTCTCTTTTTCCTTAATGTGCTGCTGCTGCCTCCAGGGAAGTCATGAAAGAAGCAAGACACGTTCCAGTTTCTTGCTTTCTTTTAGATTAAAAAATGCTGTTTGTGGGGAAATCTGTGCAGACCAACCAATTAAAGCACCGTACATGTCCCTGAGATCTGCAAACAACTATCTTCCGTGCCATCCATCATTCCCTCCAGCCGCCCTCCTGCCTATCCATCTCTGCGAGTCACTGATCTACAGCTCTCGGCTCTGTCAGCTGGGTTGTGCTGCGTGAAAAAATAATTCACAGCGAATAAAGAACAAGCCGAGAAGAAGGTGTAATAGGATCCTGTGGGAGGCACAAAGAAGTCCTCCACGCAAGGAAGCCCTTTGGAGACCCGGCTGCGCCAGGCTTTCCCTTGCGAGACAATCCATTAAACAGTCTCTCTGTGCTCAATAGCTCCATAAATAAAAAGGAGCTGAGAGCAGCGGGCTGTCTGTCTCGCTGCCTCCCCAGGCAGCTCCCGAAGTTTGCAGAGCGCTGACCTTGAAGAAAATGGCAGGGTCAGCAGGGAGGCGGCTCGGCTGAGCCCCGAGGCGAGCGCCTCGAGCGCTGCGGATGAAAAACCACCCCTGGCTCCCTGCCCTCGGGGTGGTGACGAGCAGCAGGGGAGCTGCGAGCGGGGAGCCCTGCCTGGGGGCGCAGCCCCAGGGGATGCGTTCTGCCCTCGGGCTGATGCTTTTCCCAGCTGAGGGATTGTGAAATCCCTTTGATTTGTCTGAGTGCACAGTAAAGCCCTCTCTCTGCCAAATCAGATTTAATATTAAACGCAAAAGGGAGTAGCAAAGGGCAAAAGGGAACTGGACTGGATGGCAACGTAAAGGTTACAGAAGAGAATATTAATGCCATATATTAGGGAGCTCCTCGGAATCTGGCATTTGGAAGTGTTCATTAATGTAACTGATTCACTCTCTGGGAGCTGCTGCATCAATTCTCAGTGGCCGTGGGGTCCCCTTCATGCTGATCCCCCTCCAAGAAATCTCTGCGAGAGGTGCTGGGCACCCATCCCACACCCTGTGGTGCTTCAGCCACCACCTGAGGGACGACAGCTTGATAAGGAGGAGATGACCAGGCTGGAGCAGCGTGAGCCATGCCAAGGAGAACGCCGGTGTCTGAAGGCAGCAAAAGGCCAGAGAGCGCTTGGTCGCGGTGGCAGCGGCGGAACAACCTGTCCCCGAGCCAAACGAGCCCCTGGCAACCGTGGTGCGAGGCTGAAGGAGAACACCGCAGGGTAAAGTTGCCAAGTGGACACTGTGATGGCCGTGAACCCATGGCAGATAAGCCTGTGATCATCCAAGAGCTAAAGGCGAAGGCTGTGCTCACGTGGCATCCCCAGCCACGCGAGGATCAGCCGGCGGCGGTGCCGCGCTCCATCTCCTGCCTTTTTTTCCAAGCAACGCCCTGCCTTTTGTAAGAGCCGGCACAAACCTGTGCTCCTCGCTGCTGCAGCTGCGCTGGGAGTCACTGCTGCGGCTCCTTGCACTGCCGCATCTGTGCCATCCACACCTGCCTTCCCACGCCGCGCTTCCCACCCCGGGGCCGAATATGTTGGCCGCAGGAGCATGCTGTCCCGTCCCCGGAGCAGGACCAGCGGCGTGTGGATGGGAGAAGCGGCAGAGTCCCCCCCTTCCCCTCCGCACCGGGAGCTCTGGAGATGAGTAATTGCTGCTGACATCTCTGGAGAGCAGACATGGCAGCTGCCGGGGCTTTATCAAAGCTCAGGTTCACGCCTTTGCTGAACGGCAAGGAGCCTTAGAAGAAAAAGCTTGCGCAATGCTCCGCGTAGCCCTGCTGCTTCGCCAGCTGGGAAACAGCCCCATGGGAGCAGGAGCAGGCTCGGAGGGGCTGAAGCAAAGCAAAAAAATGGCAATTCAGCACCTTCCCCTGTGCCCCAGGCTCAGGATGGGTCAGATTTTCCCATGTCTGAGAAAAAAGAGGCCGAGGGCTGGAGGTGTGAGTGCAACCTCCCTCCGGATGAGCAGGTGTCTGTGCATCTGTCTGCCAGCGAGCGCCAGCTGGTCCACGCAGAGCTCGGTCCTGTCCTGTGATGCTGTAACAAGCTAGGGGTAATTCTTCTTCGGGCTGATTAATTGCTAGACGCTTGTATAAAAAGCATACCACCACAAAAACACTCCCGGATGGACCCATCACGTTACCTGCACTGTGGTTTTAGCTACAAACAAATTATCTGTGGGGGAAAAAAAATACTTTGCATGGGAACTGAAGGCACAGGAGCTGCGGTTTTTCCATGCCAGCTCCCAGCTTTGCATCTGCACCCGGAGCGTGAAGAGCAACACTGCCTGGTTTGGAGAATGGTGGGGCTGAATCAGCCCAGTTCCTTGTGCGAGGAGCCCAGAGGGCTTGATGGGGGCTCCTGCAAGAAGGCCAGCACCTAACTGCACCTCTCGGATCAGCAGCACGAGAGCAGAATTTGCTCCTGGGGTGGAGGGGGGCAGGCACCAGCAAGCCCGATAACACAGCAGCGCTCCCAGGGCCACGTTCAATTAAACAATGCAGCCATCTGATTTAGGAGAGCAACAAAATGTCCCCTCTGCAATCAAGCCATCGGCTTTTATCTCCCTGGTAGGAACAGGCTGACTTCAACAGCGAGGAAGCGATATTTCAGAGCGGCTAATAAAGCAGCTTTAAAATGAAGCTCGGCGGAACAATAGCCGTATCCAAGAGCTGGCATTTGAACAGGGAGTCGGGCGGGGGAGCTGTGCTACAATTTATTTCATCTCATTTCATTTCAGAAGAGGGAGGCAAAACAAAGCAGGCACCTGAGGCGTCTCCGGCCCGTTAGTGCCTTAGCAAATGCTGCCATCGCGCGGGGACGGCGGCTCCGGGAAGCCTCCGGTGGGGGCCTGGGGGAGCCCCCACGGGGCGTGGGGCAGGACGAGCCCCAGCAGCTCTCGTGTGGGATGCTGCCGGGGGGGCAGAGGGACCCTCCTCAGCCCCCACCACGGGCTGGAGGCAGCAGCCTGCAGGCAGCAGCCTCCGCCTCGGCCGCAGCAGCACACGAAGCGGTTATCGGCGCCTTATCTCCAGCACAAATGAACTCCCCGAGCCCGTTTCCAGCGAGCGGGAGCCCAGCGTTGGGCGGCTGCGATACGGGGGGGCCCCGGGAGCTTCTGGCAGCACGAAGCTGAGAACGCCACCGTGCTAACGCCGGGCCTCCGGCAGCTCGGCTCGCACGGTCTCAAATCACGTTCCTATGGAAACCAGCTTGGAGGCTGCCCAATTTTCCACAAACGAGGAGAACGGGGAATGAACTCGTATCGATTAAGTGGCTAGCTGTCGCATTCGGCGCGTTGCAATTCAGGAGGATGTATGGCTCCATAACTCGTGCTATAGATTATTTATTTCACAGACAGGGTAAATCACGCCGACACCGCAGGGAGCAGCTCCGTAACCCTCCTGCGGGGCCTCGGGAGCTGCAGGAATGAATCAGATTCACTGAGGCTGGGTTAAAGCTTCAGAGCGATCACAGGCAATTAACGGGGAAAAAAAAAAAAAAAAAAGGAACAGATTGAGGATTTGATGGTTTGTGCTCTGCACGCCGCAGTCATTCACGCTGCTCATGAGTGGGTGAGAAATGAAACGCTGCTTGGCTGGGCTGGGAGCGCCTGACCCCGGTGTCTGCGGCTCTGGGCTGAGCCTCATCCCAGGCAGGGCTTTCTGCACTCCCAAATCCCTCCAGGAATCAAGAGGTGAAAATTTCAGCTGACTGAGGGGGGGGCCTTTTTTTTTTTATTACTTAAGAAAATGAGCATCCCTGTTACAGAAAAATAAAATAAAATAAAATAAAATAAAATAAAATAAAATAAAATAAAATAAAATAAAATGCAGAAATTGGCCTGGGGAATACAAACCCCCAAATCTTCCAGAAAAGAAAAAATAAAAATAAAAAAAAAAAAAATCCCAGAATCATATGAAAAAAAGAAAAAAAAAAAAGAAAAAAATGAAAAAAAGGAAAAAAAAGAAAAAAAAAAAGAAAAAAAAAAAAAAAGAAAAGCAACCTAAACAACCCTGAACCTAAGCTTCACAAAAACGTCCCCAAACGTCACTGTTTTGAGGAGGGGGGAGTCCGGGGGGGCTGCAGGATTTGGGGGGGGGGGGTTGGGGGTAGGAGCCCCACAGGGGTCGGGGAGCCACTGGGCCCCCCCCGGCACGCGGCCCGTGCGCAGTGCGCATGCGCGGCCCAGCGGCGGGACCGTGGCGCATGCGCCGTGCCGGGCACGTGCGGGCCCAGGCCTGAGGCGGCCGCTCCCGCCGCCCCCCGGGATAAAACCGGAGCCTCCGCCGCCGGCCCCCGCCACAAGGTACCCCCGTAGCATCCCCCCCACACCCGTGGCGGAGCCGGGTGTCGCGCCCAGGCTTCGGGCACGCCGCGGCGATGCGTTGCCCGGCCTGCAAACGGGCCCTGAAGCTCTGTGCCCTGAAGGAAGATGGCGGCCGCGCGGCCTCGCGGCGCTGCGCGCAGGCGCAGCCGGGGCCTGGTGGCGTCATCATCCTGCGCCCGCCGCGGCGCCGACGGCGGCGGAGGGGGTAAGGGGGCGGCGGAGGGGGGGGGAAGGGGGGTGCGGGGGGGCGGGCTCGGCACCGGCAGTCCCGGGGCGGGCGGGGGGGGCTCGGGGAGCCGGGCCGTGCCGCCCCGTGAGCTGCCCGGTGTGGCCCGGGGCTGCCCGGTGCGGCCCGGGGCTGCTCCCCCCCCCCCGTTCCCCTCCCGGTGTCCCGGAGGCCGCAGGCGGTAGGCCCGGAGCCGTCCCCGCTGCGGAGTTTCCTGGGGAGCCGCCCCGCGGAGCGGCGGCCGTGAGGGGCCGGGGGTCCCGTAGCCCCCGGTACCACCGGGAGAGCCCCGGTGCTGGCGGCCGGGCCGAGGCTCCCGCCGGGAGCCGCTCCCCGAGCGCTGCCCAGCCCCGGGCCCTGCCTGCGCCTCCCCCTCCCCGTTCCCTCCGTCCCTTCCCCGCCGCTGTCCCGGGCACGGGGCCAAGCCTGGGCGCTGCCCGCCCCCGTTGGGGCGGGGAGGGTGCGGGAACCGAAACCGAAAGGGAGCTCGCGGCCATCTTGTGGGGGTGCCCGGTGGGGCCCGGTGCTGCCTGCGCTCTGCACGGTTGGGCCTGGCGCGTGCGGGAGCTGATGGCCAGGAGCGAGGTAAGAGCATCAGCTTGGGGGTGAATCCCCAACCCCTCATCCTTCTGCCAGCCCTGCCCTGAGCTCAGGGCTCTCCTCCCGTGGAGCCCGCGGTGTTCCCGGGGTGGGGATGGAATGAAGTCCCCGTGGCGGTGGCTGGGTGCAGGCAGGGGTTTTTATCCCGCTTGTTTAGAGTGAAACCCCCCAGTGACCTTGAGCTGTACTCGGTTCTGTGCAATTTGCTGTTATTCTGCCATTTAAGTGACTTTAGGAATGAATTACCCCGCACGCAGCCCACCTCCTTCTCTCCCTGTCACTGTGTCACTGCCAGCTCCTACACCTCACGCATCAAAGCTCGCACCACGTGGCTGCAAAACTCTCACGAAGGAGAGGGAACTTCCTTCCTTGTACGAAGGAAGGGAACTTTCTTCACCAAGTCAGTTTTCCAAAGAAAGCCTGAGCCATGTAGGTGAGGATAGGTGACTGGGGTGTCACCGAGGAGGTAGGAGGGTATCAGTTGCATGTTTTTACCCGCTCGGTTCACAAGCAGCAGTGCTGGAAGGGCTAGATTTTATCCCGTGCTTGGTTTCTTTTCTTTAAAAAGCATGTATAAAGCTGAGACCTATGCCCTGTAGCACAGGGGGACGGCCCAGCTGTCAGAGATGCGAGTGAAATTGGGGCCACAGTCCCAAAATACCTTTCATACCGTTAGGAAGCCTGCACCTATCCGATTTCTCTGTATGTTATCACTTTACTCCTCGTGCAGTGTGATGCTTTACCTCTGTAGGTCACGTCCAGGAAGGAAAGTACATTTAGGGTGTCAGACTTCAGGCCACGAGTCTAAAAACTGCTCGGAGCCCGCTGCAGCTCTGCTCTGTCCTGTGCGAGCTGCTTCACCTCCTCGTGCCGCTGTTTCTCTGCAAACCAGAGCTGTGATTCTCGCCTCCCTGAGGGCAGCCAAGTGAAAGCTGCTCGTGTTTTGGAGGCGCCTGGTGAGCCTTTGACAGAAGGCATTGCCAGAAGACAAACAGCCTCCGTGCAGCCAGCTTGAAATTCAGCCCCAAAAGAAGAGAGGGTCACTCATTGTTTTTTTTTTTTTTTTAAGCTGTTTTCTCATGGGTATCTTCACCTGTGATTCCCAACTGCCGGATTTTGTGCTGGGTGGACAGAATTTGCCATTTGTGCTTACATGAATAATTTAAACGCTGTGGAAAGAGGAAGGTTTGGCAAGGCAAAGATGCCTCAGATGTCTCGGTAGCAGGGAGGCTGTTCAGACTGAGTTTCTGGAAGCCTGTAATTGTGTAACTGGGTTTTGAAGTCCTGTTTTTCCCCCTCCTGGCAGGTTCCTGTTCAGGATTGGAGTGCGCCGAGGGAACAGCAGCTTCTCTTCTACCGGGACGAAGGCAGCCCGGCTCCCCCTCGTGCTGCAGCAGTGCGCTATGAACAGAGGCACCACTCGAGGCAAAGGCTCATATTTTACCGGCTCAAGACCTAACTTCTCCAGCACTAACCCAGGTTTCTTTCACCGCCCCCGTACCTCATGGGAAACTAACCGGGAAGCCTTTTCACGACAGCAATTCCTAGAAAGGCAGGACAGCGAAGTTTGTGTAATCCAGGAGCCGCAATCCTACAAGGAACCGCGCGTCGGAGGCTGGCCGGCTGTGGCAGCAGCTCCTGCAGGGAGATGGCAAGCCAGGCGTGGCAGAGCAGGATGCCATAGGTTCTCCAACAAGTGCCCGCGGGTGGAAACTTCATCGCATTGTCGCCCTCCTCAGCACCACAATCAGGAGAACCGGGAGAGAGATTCTGACACCATAAGTCTGAATTTCCAGCGACTGTCTCTTGCTGGGCAGAACCATGAACAGGAAATTCTGAATATCTTCAGGCAGCTTGGGGTGGGGAAGACTTGTACAGTTTATGATCTTGCACGGAAGCTTAAAACTCAAAAGAAAGAAGTCAACCGTATTTTGTACAAGCTCCTCAGAGAAGGCAAATTGCACAAAGGCGAAGAGACGCCGCCGCTGTGGAGGATTGCCAGCCCAAGCACGGGGAGAGAAAGAAACCCTCCTGAGCACGGCGGGGGCAGCGCGGCCTCAGCTTCTGAGAGCAGAGGGGAGAGGAGCGCGGCCAGCTCGAGAGACGTCAGCCCCACGATGGCTGAGACAAAGGACAAAATCTGCAACTACTTGTTCAGGGTGGCAGAAACGACGGCGCTCAACCTTGCCAAGAACATTGGCTTTTCGAAGGCCAAGGACGTTAACGCCTTCCTCAGCGCCCTGGAGAAGCTGGGCGACGTCCACAAGGAAAACTCCAACCCTCCGCGATGGTCCCTGACCGACAGGAAACGCGAGCGGATGCAGATGCGGCTGAAGGCCAGCGCAGCAACCAGAAGAGCAGATCCTGCGCCTGGGGTGAGTTTGCCATCTTCCTCTGTTCCTGCAGACCCACAGGAGGTGACCGTGGCTGTAGCTTCACCAGCAGCAGGATCGAGTATGGAGAACGGGCAGCAGGCTGTGGGGCAGACTGACCGGAGCAGCGACAGTGACACAGAAGCAGCCGTGCCTGAGGACGCTAAGCCCGTATTTTCTAGCTTCAGTACCTATGACAGCTCTGAGAATGGCAGGTGGGCTTCGGATGACATCCCAGACAATCTGAACACTATCAACGTGCAGCCTGAGGAGTCGGAGTCCATCATGAACTCCCAGGCTTCCCCCAGTTACGCCGCCCAGTTTGACACTGGTTTCCCATGTACGCCTGTCGAGAAACTGTTGGCTTGTCAGGAGAAGAACCCAGTGAGTGGCCTTACCGAATATTCCCAGTACACCTCGCAGCACTGTGACTTTGAAATGCTGGAGCAGAGCGGGCCCTCTCACGAGCCACGGTAAGATTTCCTAACTTCCCTGAGCTGTCTCTTTGTTTAAGCTGACCTGAACCAACTCCACCTCGGCCTTGTCCTCAAGGGCCTGTTCTTTAATGTTTACCTCATTTGGGACTGGTTGGCCTTGCTGATTCCTTGTAGCAGCTTAAAAACAAACAAAAAAATGAAATTTAACCCCAGGCAGCCTGGATTTCATCATTTTCAGATTACAGAGTAAAACAGGCATTTCTGGGGTGCCTCTCACTTATCCAAACGCAGTCAGGATGTTCTCTCTGTGGAAGTGGTATAAAGGGAGCCCCAAACAAAGCCCTTGGGCGTGGATATCTCGGGTTAGATGAGGTGAACCCGCTCAGAACATCCCTGTGGTGCAGCAGGTCAGAGTGGATGCCGTGCGAGCAGAGCGTGGCGTGACGCTACGGTTTGTGGAGTCCTGCCTCCACTTGTCAGATTGTGGCTGTTCCTGAGCACCAGTGAGACGGTGAAAAGTACGTATGTGCCACGCTGGGGTACGTCAATAGACTCGCTAGACAGGAAAATTGGCCTAAATTCTAAAGACAGAGTCCCAGCCTTTTTTTTTTTTTTTTGTAAGGGGTGATCTGAATGGATTCAGCCCCACAACCCATTTCCAGATCCCACTTGACCCCTTTTTTCTGGAAGCAGGTTTCCTCTGCACAGGGGCTGGAGGCCAGGAGGAAAGCCGTGTAGTGCTCACAAGGAGGAGGGAGGCAAAAACATCGCAGGCAAGAGGTTTACGTGTGGCAGCACCTCTGAGGTGGTGTGAACGCACTGGGTGGTTCACGAGCACTTTGGGTAGTCAGGGAAAATGCCAGAGGGGCAGATGTCCCTGAATGGCCAGGTGCAGATGGAACTGCAAGCTGCTTTTAAGCTTCCTCTGTGTGCAGGAGACGTAGCTGAGCTGTTGTTTGCATACAGCCATTGCACTTCTTGGGCTTGGCAACTGCAGAACAAGACAATTCATCCTTTACTTTCAGAATGAAATCTAGAGCTGCTGTATGTCTCATGAACAGCTCTGGAAATGCCATGAAGCAAGGCCCAGATGCAGAGCTCTTGGCATCCCTGATATTTTTGTCTGTGGCAGCTAGCTGTTCCTTCTCATTTGAATCGCAAGAGGAGCTGCTTGCTGTGAGAATACCATGGTTTTGCCTCGTGGTTTAACCTTTTTTTTTTTTTTCTTTCAAAGGTTTAAGTTCCGGGCAGTGATCAGCGGGCGCCGGTTCCCACCAGCAGAAGCAGGGAGCAAAAAGCTTGCTAAGCAGGAGGCAGCAGCTAATGCTATGAAGGTCCTGATGCAAGAAGCAGAGAACGGAAGGCCCGATGGAATTAAATGTGAAGAGCCGTTTCCATCCAACAGTTCTGAATCAGAACTGGTGAGTCCTGTCTTCTGTTTGTAAGTCTGGTCAAACATTGCTTGGTCTGAAATTGGTTTCTTTCTGTAGCCCTTGCGTTCAGAGCCAGAGTCATCGTCAGCTCCAGCTCAACTGAACGTGCTTCCCGGGAAGCACCCTATCAGCATATTAATGGAGTATGGACAAAAATCAGGGAACACGATTGAATTCCAGCTGCTTTCTCAGGACGGCCCACCTCATGATCCTAGGTATGGCATGGCGTTGTCCACTACGGGGAGGAGAGAAACCCTTTCTTTAATGTCCTTGCTGTTCAGCATGCTACCCACGTTCCCGTGGTCATTGCTGACCTAGCTGAGTGCTTCTCTTATCCCAGGAGTCTGGGAATCGCTTCTCCAACACATCTGCCTCCAGAAAGAGACCAAAAGTAATGCCTTTTCTCAGAGAAAAAGGATGCTGTTTGTTCTACCAAACCAGGAGCAGCTTCTAGTCTTGTACTGTACCTGGTAGTGCTGGACTGGCATTTCAAACTGTTTGAGGCCGTCGTGGTAGACTTAAATAAGAGAGAATGCGGAAGGATTTAATTTAAACTGGGAGAAGGGGGTAATAAACAGACTGCAACATCTATGCTTAACACTCTTCGTATGCTATAATGTCCTGTCAGGTTCAGCTACTGTGTGAAAATGGGTGACCAAATTTTCCCTGCTGTGGTAGGAAACAGCAAGAAGGGAGCAAAGCAAATGGCAGCAGAAGTTGCCATGAAGATTCTTTCTGGAGAGCCTGTGCCATGTGCCTCACCTGAACAGGTACAGAGAGCTTCTTTATAAGACCCAAGTACTTTGTTTGTCATATTTCCTCTTTGTTTTGTATTCCATTGGATTTCACCCCACAAAGTCATGTCCTGGCTCTAGCAGAGGTTTGCTTTGTCCCGCAGTAATACCAGCTGTTCTGCTGTTCTGTATTTAACAGCCTTCTCCTGTCTAACTCTGCTCTAGCCTGTCGTGAAGCCCCAGGGTGAGCAGTCCACGCGTGGCTGTGGGGCACAGGTCATCGCTCCGGATGAATCCAAGGCAGCAAAAGCGAAGGGTGTTGGGGAGCTCATCAAATACCTGAACGTCAACCCTGTCAGCGGCCTGCTGGAGTACGCCCGCTCTAATGGCTTTGCTGCAGAGTTCAAACTCATTGACCAGTCGGGACCTCCCCACGACCCAAAGTAAGTAGCTGCATCCCTCGGGGAGGAAACTGTGTGTTTTTGCTGTTGTGTTCTCTATCCATTCTTCAGGAGAAAGTTCCTGATGCAGTTAAAGGTGGCAACAGGACATTCTGCTGCCTCTGCCAAACCTCGTGTCTAGACAACAATAAGCTACCTCCACTCTGCTCTTTTTTTACACTGAGATATAAAAGCAGACTGAAATCCAGGGGCCTCTGAGGTTCTCAGAAGTGCGCTGCTGTCTTTACAGGTTTGTCTATCAGGCGAAGGTTGGAGGCCGCTGGTTCCCAGCTGTAACTGCACACAGTAAAAAACAGGGCAAGCAGGAGGCAGCTGACGCAGCGCTCCGAGTCCTGATCGGGGAAACAGAGAAGTCTGAGCGCATGGAGGGAATCAACATCACAGAGGTAACGTCCTCTTCCTCCAAGGCTGGGGCTGCTTCTTTAGCCCTGCCTGTCCTGTGCTGTTCAGTCCAGCAGAAAAATGCCTTCAAGAGCAACTGTGAGATCGTTGTTCTCTGAAGGTGTAGATAAGCTGATGCTCTCCTAAAATGGGTTAGTTGTTTCCTCAGGGCATAGACGTTCTCTTCCCTCATGATGGTGCCTGCTGTAGGGCTATGTTATCCTCAGATACTTCCCCAAGCTGCTGAAATATGCTCCTGTGGTGGAGCAGGAACGTGCTCATTTTTGTTTTGTGATTAAAATAATTCCATTCTGCATTCCTTCATAGTACACTAAACATTATGTCAGCTCAAAAAGTCGTGTATCAGATAAGAACAAAGCCCTGTTTGTGTCAGGATGGCTGTCCCAAACCTGTGCTTCTTTAAATCACACTTGAGTTTTGTGGTGTCTTAAAAGCTGCATTCCCAGCTGCACAGCTGAGTGTAGCAGCTGTGTCTGTAAATAGAAAATCCATCAGGGACAGTGTGGCAGTCAGCAGTGCTAGAGGAGGCAAGTGACTGTGCAGTCTCCCAACAGGCAGCCAGAGAAGGAATTCCTGCGAAACCAGTAACAGATTTCCTCGGCTGAGTCTCTGGGAACGGGCAAGATTGGTTTTGTTCCTTTGCAGTGGGGTTCCCCCTGGCAATCCCAGGAGGCCGCTCCTCAGCCCATTGAGCTTGCTGCCAGGAGGACAGCTTGCTGCTGTCTGTTGATGACGTGCTTAAAGCAGAGCTCAGCGCGTTGGAGAGTATTTCCCCAGAAATAACCAAAAGAACCTCACCCACCCCTTGATACTCTCCGTGTGTTCAGCCCAAAATTGCATTCCCTGTGGTCTGTGTTTTGTCTTCCTGCCTTCTGCTTGGGTAGCTGTGTTTCAGGCTAGCTGCTGCTGCTCGAGCTGTTTTGTTCACTGACCTGCTTGTGGTCTCTTAGCCATCCTGGTCTGCATCCCCGTTCCAGCTCCCTGTAAGTGGCAGTACCCTCCACGATCAGATGGCCATGCTGAGCCACCAGCGCTTCAACGCCCTCACTGCTCGCATCCAGCACAGCCTGCTTGGGCGGAAGATCCTGGCTGCCATCATCATGCGGAGGGAAAACAACAACCTGGGAGTCGTGGTCAGCATCGGAACAGGTATGGACAGCTTCCAGCATGAGCTGATCTCTGAACCCCCTGCTCTTCCCTGTCAGCTATGAGTAGGGAATTGCTGCAGGCTTCTTCAGAGAGGGCAAGAAATGCTCCTGGGGCTGGCGTAGTGTCACAAGTGATTTAGTTAGAGAGAGAGAACAAAGTGATTGTGCCTTCAGCTGTATTGCTCTTAATCTTTGCTTGCATTGCTCTGCACTAGTCTGTGCACATCCTTCAGAGCGTGGATTCCTGCGTTGTGTAGCACAAGATCCCCCAATGTTTCACAGCTTTGTATACCTTAGGCCTCTTCCCAGTTAGCTGCTGTGCTTCCACCCAGAGTGGTTGGTTGAAAAGCACAGAGGGTTTTGAAGGGACACTGCCCTAAAACTGTGGTAACTTAAGCCTTCACTATCCCTAAAGCAGCCTGTACTTTGTCCCTTATTTTCCTAACTGCCTGGATCAGGATAATCTCATAGTCAGGGTGCTGCTACTCAGAAGCCCAGAGAAGTAAAACCTCAGGTGAGATAAAACCTTCAAAACCCTCACTTCTTCTGTGAAGCTGTGTGTTGACTCTGTGATGTGTTTTGTGTTTTGTTTTGTTTTTTTTTCTCAGGTAATCGATGTGTGAAAGGAGAAGAACTGAGCTTGAAGGGGGAGACTGTGAATGACTGTCATGCGGAAATCATTTCTCGAAGAGGCTTTGTGAGGTGAGACAAGGGGAAACCCAAAGGAGAGGGAGAGGTGCCTGCCAAAAGGTGCTCACCCCATCCTAAAGGGATGTAGCTGTGATGGTTCCTTTGGAGGTAGCTGTGATCCTTTAACGCCGCTGTTTACCCATGTGTTGTTAAACAGAAGGATATGATTTCTGATAAGAAAGGGCCATGCCTGAATGGTCCCAAATTAGTACCGAACTGGAAACCTGCCAAGAGCCCAAGGGCCGCTTTGGATGTACTTAAAATAAAGCCTCCTGCAGAGGCTGCTTGGCTAGCATGCAAAGCGTGGTTTCAGTCTGAGCCCAGCTTTCTGTCAGAGTGCCGGGGAATCTGCCCGCCAGATCCTGCTGCGGCCTTTCTGGGCACAGGTGTAGAAAGCTTCAGGAAAATTTGTCAAACGTGTTCATGTTGAGAAGCGAGAAATTATTTTCCATCAGTTGGGAGGGGCTTTCCCCAAACCAAACAGTGCAATTGTTCTCATCTTTGCATAAACATCCAGCATGGCGCTTTTTCTTTCCTTGAACTGAAGTGAGATGCAGTTGGGCAAGCCTTTTATAATTGTCTGCCCTTCCCAGTTACGAACAGCGAAGCCAGCTGGTTTTGTAAAGCCTTTGTCTGCTGCTGTTAGGATCTGTCTTCCTCAGCACTGGAAGGTGTTGAGGGCTGCTCCCCAGCAAGCTGTAAAATCAGAGCGTTGCGCTCTTGCTTACTGCCTGTCTCTGCTATTAATCTTGACAGCTGTGGCTGCTGGGCTGCTTTGGCACAGCAAAGCCTGTCAGAGATGAGAATGGTGAGCTCCACCTCTCCTTGCAAAGTGCCTGCACAGGTTTTATTTGAGGAATCTCTGTGAAGCCGCAGTTTTTCTTTAGTCCTTGACAGCATGTTGGAGACCTCAAGGTTTTTCTCTGGTCCCGGACAGAAGCAGCCATAAAAGACCCAGTCGCTGTAAATGGATCGCGGGGTTGTGCTAACAATTCTGCTTGTGTTCAGCTGCCTTTGGGGCTTTTTACTGTTAATGTGAACTTGGTGCTGACTAAAGGTGCTAGGTTACCAACCTTGAAGGCATCTTCACGCTTGGATCAGGTGCATGCAAGCAGCAGAGCAGAGCCAGCCAGGCTCCTTTCTCTCCCCTTCCAGTGCTTCTGTCTGCTTACCTGACAGAATACTCATTTTCTACTACATGTCTTATGCATTGCAAGAAATCTGCTTTATTTCATGCCTTGTCCGGAGTGTCAAATGCTGTAGGTTGGCTTCCAAGTATTCCCCACCACGACTCCTTGTCTTGCTCTCGTGTGTGGCAGGATGAGGAGCGGTGTCCTCAGTTTGTGGCAGTGGTTGGACTGAGGTACTCCTTGTTAGAGGGGCAAAGCAGCCTTTTGATGGTATGCTGCTGTTATTTTCAGGTTTCTCTATAGTGAGCTGATGAAGTATGACCCGTCTAATCCTTCTTCTGCAGAAGAGAGCATTTTTGAGCCAGCGGGGAAGAAGAGACTCAAAATAAAGAGCAATGTCACCTTTCACCTCTACGTCAGGTCTGTATGGGGTTGTACAAGCAGTGACCTGAGTGGCTGCTGCACTGCTGGCCACGGCAGCTTCCTGCAACCTGCTTCTGACCTGGGGAGCATTTCTTTTCTAGCACAGCACCTTGTGGGGACGGGGCACTCTTTGATAAATCCTGCAGCGATCAGGCGAGCGTGATGGGGCAAGCCCAGCATCAGCCTCTCTTTGAGAACCCCAAGCAAGGCAAGCTGCGGACCAAGGTGGAGAACGGTGAGTGTGTTTGCTCCCTGCGTGGCGGAGCCAGGCTGACTTCAGAGATTGTTCAGTGCCCCCGTGTAGAAGATAACTTCCCGTCCAGCTGTTGATGGGGTGTTGAAGTTTATTGAGTACCTGACTCTACAGAAAAGCTTTCTTCCTTGCTTGTGCAGGGGAAGGTACCATTCCCGTGGAGTCGAGTGACATTGTGCCGACTTGGGATGGGATCCAGCATGGGGAGAGGCTGCGCACCATGTCCTGCAGTGACAAAATCTTACGCTGGAATGTACTCGGTTTGCAAGGAGCGCTGCTGTCACACTTCATAGAGCCAGTTTATCTCAATTCTGTTACACTTGGTATGAGACCCACCGGTTCTTTCTGGGTTGGGACAGCTGTGCTGCCCTGCTGCTTAGAAATGGGCTGCACTGACAAATACCCTGCCTCCCACAGGGGTGGAAAAGCTCGTTTGTGGAGGCTGTAGGAGTAACAGACCGAAACGCCATTCTTGGCAGAGCTGTTCTGTTTTGAAGTATAAAGGGAGTTTGTGGATTTTATGTAGTAGGTGGAGAGAGGTTTTTCTCCAGGGTTCTCGATTTTTAGAAGGCACATGTGATCTAGGAGGGTGAGACAAAAATTGCCTGGATGTGTCTGGTGATAAACGTTGCAGTCTATAAATCATCTTACACGTCTAGGGGACGTGTAGCAATGAGGAGGTCGCTGTTGCTGATCCCTGTGGCTGCCAGCTTTCTGTAGACTGTGGGAAGTGCTGTGGTTCTCAGCGTGTGCCTTGTCTATTACCTGTGCAGTTCCCTGTTTCTTAATGCCTTCGCGTGCATCTTCACAGGTTACTTGTACAGCCAGGGCCACTTGACGCGTGCAATCTGCTGCCGCATGGTGCGAGATGGGGACGTGCTGCAGAAGAGGCTGCAGGCTCCGTATCACATCAACCACCCTGAGGTACCGTGGCCCTGACACCTCTTTATTTCCATCCTGTCTTCCACCTCTGTCCATGGGCTTGGACCTCACTGAGGCCCCTGCAGGGGTGTCACCTGACAGAGCACCTGCAGCAGGGTCAAGAGGGTAGTGACCAGTAAACCAGCACTTTGTGTTGTTCCCCAGTGTCTGTGGGTTACTGGGAGAAAGGAGACCAAGGGTTGCCCCTGTAGCCTTCAGCTTGGTGAGAACCTAGTGCTTGGGAGAGGCTGAGCCCCTCTCCACAGGGAACAGGAACGCCTCAGATTTTGCTTGTCCCAGATGAGATCAGACCCAGTGCGATCAGTTCCCAGAAGGAGCAGAGTGGGGTAGCTGGGATTTAACACCTCACAAAACCCTCCTTTACCCCTGACAATGCAGGTTGGGCGGGTCAGCGTATACGACTCTGCAAGGCAGACGGGCAAGACGAAGGAGTCTTCGGTGAACTGGTGCCTTGCTGATGAAAGTGAAGTTGAAGTCTTGGATGGCACAAAAGGGAAAGTAGATGGGTAAGAGGAGTCTTTCGTGCTGATTTTCTGCTTGGGGAGAGAGGGGCAGCCATGAAGAACAGGTATGCTCCGAGCAGTTACAGTATCGTGTCTGGGGAGAATTTCAAGCTGATTTGAGCCGGTACTCTTGAAGCAGAACAAACAGTGCCCAGCCCAGGCCCTACACCAGTCTCACTGAGCCAGATCTTGCAGGCGTTCGACTGTGCGGTTGTTCCCCATGTCCCCTGCTCCTGCTTGTGTCTCTGTCGTGTCTTACATGGCTGCCTTTTTCTCTCAGACCGAAGCTGGAGGTGTCTCGTGTGTCGAAGAGGAAAACATTTGCCCTGTTCCAGCAGCTATGTGCCAAGAACAACCGCAAAGACCTGCAGAAGTTCTTGGTGTACTCAGAAGCTAAGGAGGCAGCCACGTCCTACCAAGAAGCTAAGCAGCGCTTCTTCAGCGCGCTAGAAGAGATGGGCTACGGCAGTTGGATCCGCAAACCCCAAGAGGAAGATAATTTCTCTTTCCTTGATGCATAGTGAGATTCCCTGTGGGTGTGTGGCTGAGTGTGCAGGTGGGAGCATGGGTGTACGCATCCATCTTTCACCACCACCATTTTGAAATGGAGTCGGTAGGACGCAGCAGTTTCCCCTGTAGGCCTGGCTGCCTTCTCTCTGCTCCTGTTGCTCTGAGACCCTGCCTTTTCTCTTTTAAAACATGCATGGAATTTGTTGTATTTTTTTTAATCTGGGGCAGGCTTAGTCTCTTTGCTTTATGTTCGCATCTTCTCTTTTTTAAAAGAAGGCACAAGAAACCAGAGGGATTCCTGGACTGCAAACCTGAAACACTGCACTGTGCACTGCAGCTCCCTCTGGCAGGTTTTGAGGCAAATTCTCTCTTTTGAGAAAGCTGGCTGGTTTCATGTCTCTTGTTCTCTCTGGATGGTGACTGGCAGCCCGTCTGGGCTGGGACACAGACTGATCTCTGCAAGGCGGCCAGCGTTACATTCCCTGTTTAATAAATTTTCTGTATTGTTAACTGGTTCTGTTCCACGGCTGTGTGAATTGCTGCAGGTTGAAAAAGGATCCCTGGGTGGTAGAGCTGAGGGCTTTTTTGGAGGGGAAAAGGGCTATGAGAAAAGGAATTTTCTGCACAAAACTCAGGCAGTTCTGAGTTTAACCAAGAGGTTTTGGGGCTGGGGCCCCTTCCAGTCTGCATGCCCCCTCTGTTATCCTGCTGGCAGCTCTGGGTGCTGTGGCTGGGGAATGGGGGACTCCTCCCCTCCTTGGGCTCTCATGAGGCCGTGTGGGTCGCTGCTCTCTCCGTCCTGTCCTGTGCTCACCCAGAACTGCACCCCAAAGGTGAGGCAAAGCATGACAAACCCCCAGCCTGCTGCGCTAAGTGGGGCTCTTGTCCTGTACACACCATGGAGCACTTTGAGAGGAGGGGGTTGGAGAGCACCAACTCCAGCAGCCCGGGATTTCTCTGGCTGGGTGCAATGTCTGGGTTTTAAATCCTTTCTGGGGTGTGGCTTCCCCCAGAGCAACCCGCTGCTGGTCACTGTCTGCTCCTTGCTCCCTGGCTGCACAGAGGATAAGTGGTATTTATAGAAAACACTCAATTTAAAATGTTCCCCCATGAGGCCAATTCCTGCCTGCAAGTGCCAGCGCGGGAAGCGCTGCTGCAGCAGGACCAGCTGGGGCTGCTGTCCCCGTGCTGCGACCCTCGGCCTCAAACTGCCCAATTTACAATAAAATGAAAATAAATCATGACTGCAGCTCATCCCAGGGCTGCTCTTGGTTTCAGCGGGCTGAGCCTGGGTTTTTGCAGAGGATGGTGGCACCACTGCCTGCCACGCTCGCTGCCCTGTCCATGCCTCCAGGTCAGACCTAAAAATAGCGTCCTGCTGCCAGTGCACTCACCGCGGGGAGCTGGAGCAGCCTCAGCCTCCTCCTGGTGCTGCTGCATCAGCGCAGCCCCAGGGAGCCCCGAGGGATGCAGGGCTCAGGCCCCTCACCCTGGTTTGGGCATTGCCAGGGGAGGTGCTGGGAGCACCCGGTGCTAAAATGGGGATGTGGGAAGGAGTCAGACGCTTCCTCAGGAGCTGTTTTCCCACCACTACGCTCCAACCCTTGGCAATTTTGGTTTTCTTCTCCCAGCTCATCACCCCCCCCAGCCTCTTACCTGGCTTGGGGGGGGCTCCCTGCCCACATCCTGTTCCCTCACCTGCCCTGTGCCAGCACCTCTGGGGAGCGGTGTGGGATGAAATGAAAAGTAAAACGAAGCAGTTCCCTCCTGTGTGAGTATTTATTGGTTTGCAGTGGCTGCCTGGAGCCCAGCGCCCAGCCCCAGGACCTGCCCACCTGGCTCCGCTGGGGGGCACAGGCAGTGAGCCCACAGTCCCCCGCTGCCCCTGGCACTTGGGGGCTGGCGGGGAGGGCGGGCGGTCCCCGGCACTATTTGGAGGTGGGGGTGCCCTGGCCGAGCTGCAGCAGGGAGTTGGTGGCGTAGTTCTGGAAGAGGGGCTGGAGGAACATGCCGACGGTGCCGAAGACGCAGACGAAGACAAAGATCCACAAGAAGAGGCGGTCGATGACCATGGCCACGTACTTCCAGTCCTCGCTCACCTGTATGGGGCCAGGAGAAACTCGGTCAGCCCCGGGGTCGAGCTGCCTTGCACCAGCTTTGCTCTCTCTGCCCGTGTCCCCGCAGGCTCAGCTCCTCGCTGCTCTGCAGAGCCCCAAATCTGCACCCTCAGCACTGCGGCTCCTGGAGCTGCCTCTAGCCCGCGACACAGCCCCAGGGCCCTGCCCCAGCCCCTCTGCTGAGCCCGGAAAACTCAGCTCGCTGCTGAGCAGCCCCAGCCCGGCCTGCCTGCGCTGAAATCTGCAGCCTCACGGTGCTGCTGCGGTGGCTGCATGGGGTCAGCCCTCCGGGATCCAGGGCTGGAGCAGCCGCATCCTGCTGGGCCTGGGGAAGGGGCTGCGGCAGTGGGGTTGGGGCCAGGAATGGGGTCCCAAGGGGCCCCAGGGATGTGGCCAGGCAGGGACGTCGCTGGTGGTGGTGTGCAGGAGTGCACGTCCCTTCCCCAGGTGCAGCCGGGCACCAGCACGCACACGCTGCACCACACGCACCCCGCGGTCATGCGTGCACCCCACAGCCCCGTGTGCACCCCATATCCCTGCCTACACCCGTGCCTGTATCCCACAGCCCCACGTGCACCTCGCAGCCCTCCAGACACCCCCCGGCTCCCCGTGCACCCCACAGCCCTGCCCCAACTCACGCTCTGGTCATCGTCCTCGCTGCGCATGTGGTCGGCGATGAAGCGCACGCCCTCCACTGCCTCCTCCAGCCCGCAGCCGCACGGGGCCGGGGGGGCCGGCGCCTGCCCCTGCCGCTCCCGGTAGCCGTTGAGCCCCTCGGCCTTGGCGGCCCCGGGGTTGGCGTAGCAGGCGCAGGCACGGGCGCCGGCCCGGAGGAAGAGCGTGGCGGCGGCGCGCTCCTGGGTGTGCCGGCGCTGGCGCAGGCGCTGCCGCGCGCAGTTCTGCCGCGGCTGCTTCATGAAGAGCAGCGCCGGGAGCTTGTGAAGGAAGAGGGTGCGCACCCAGGGCGGCATGGTGTGCGTGGTGGGCGAGCGGTGGTGCACGTTGAGCACGCAGACGCTGGTGACGATGGAGAAGGTCACCAGCACCATGGTGAACATGAGGTACTTGCCCACCAGAGGCACATCCAGCGAGGTGGGTGGCACGATCTTGGAGATGAGCAGCAGGAAGACGGTGAGGGCGAGCAGGACGGAGATGCAGAGCGTCATCTTCTCGCCGCAGTCGGACGGGAGGTAGAAGACGAGGATGGCCAGGGAGGTGATGAGGATGCAGGGGATGATGAGGTTGATGGTGTAGAAGAGCGGCTTGCGCCGGATGATGAAGTCGTAGGTGATGTCCACGTAGGTGGAGTCATCGGGGTTCTCGTTGCGCCGCCCCGGCAGCGCCACGATGTCCCACTCGCCGCTGGGCGTGAAGTCGTCGAGGCTGGCCACCTCGCTCTTCAGCACCAGGTCGATCTCCGTGCGGTCGTAGGTCCAGGAGCGGAACTTCATGGTGCAGTTCTGCTGGTCGAAGGGGAAGTGCTTCACCTCGATCTTGCAGGCGCTTTTGTAGATGGCCGGGGGCAGCCAGAAGATGCTGCCGTCGTAGGAGATCACCGCGTTGGAGTAGAAGGACACCTCGTACATCCCGTCGGCGCTAGGGCAAAGGGAAGTACTGTCAGCCACAGCCCTGCCCCAGCAGTGCAGTGTGCCTCAGGTGGGGTTGGGGTGTGCACAGCCCCCCCCTCCAAAAAAATAACAACACCTACTTGTTGTAGAGCACCACGTCAGGCAGCCAGATGTGCTTGGAGGGCAGGCGGACCTTCTTCATGTTGTCGAAGTCCTCCGGCTTCCAGGTGAGGCGGTAATCCTCCCATTCCTGCCGGCACCCGCGCTCAGCCCGGGGCACGGGGGGGCACGGGGGGAGTCCCAGGGCACAGGAGGGGTCCCAGGGAGGAGGACGTGGAGGTCCAGAATCTGGGGGGCTGGGGGTCCCAGGGCAGGGAGCACAGGGGTTTCTAATCACGGAGATCCCAGGGCAGGGCGCAGGGTCCCCAGGCAAGCGGGGTGCGGGTCCCGTGGCAGGGAAATGGGGAGGGTCCTAGGGCAGGGGGCACGGGGGTCCTAAATCAGGGTGCATGGAGGTCTGGGGGGGAAGGCTGCAAGGGGGGGTCCGGGACAGGGTGCAGGGGAACTGGTGCAGGGGGTCCTGGTTAAGGGGTCCCAGGGTAGGGGGTCCCGGGGCAGGGTTTCCAGGGCAGGGGTCCCAGGGCAGGGGTCCTGGGGCATGGGATCCTGGTTAAGGGAGTCCTGGTTAAGGGGTCCCAGTGCAGGGGGTCCTGGGGCAGTGGGTCCCGGGGCAGGGGGTCCTGGGGCAGGGGGTCCTGGGGCAGGGGGTCCTGGTTAAGGGGTCCTAGTGCAGGGGGTTCCAGGGCAGGGGGTCTTGGGGCAGGGGCTCCCTCACCTGGGTCAGCCAGACGTTGGTGGTCATGATCTGCTCCCGCTCGTGCTGCGGAGAGAGGGGCCCGGTTACGGGGTTATCGGGGTTGGCGGCGCGGGGCGGGGGTCGTGGGGCCGAGCCCCCCCCAACTCACCACGCTGATGAGCTGCGCCAGCGACACCATGAGCTGCACCGTGACCAGCTGCGAGCCGTTGGTGGCCGGGCGGATCAGCTTGTTGTAGCGCGCCGGGTCCAGCAGGTATTCCACCAGCCGCTCCTCCGTGTCCGTGCCCAGGCTGCCTGCGGGGCCAGACGGGGCGTGGGGGTGTGGGGGGTAACGGGGGGGTGTGGGGTGGGGGTACATGGGGTGGGGGTGTATGGGGTGAGGGGGGTGAGGGTATATGGGGTGGGGGTGTGAGGGGTGGGGTTGTAATGGGGTGGGGGAGTAATGGGGGTGCATGGGGTGAGGGTGTATGGGGTGAGGGGGTGGGGGTGTACGGCATGGGGGTGTAATGAGGGTGTATGGGGTGGGGGTGTATGGGGTGAGTGTAATGGGGTGGGGGTGTAATGGGGTTGTATGGGGTAGGGGTGTGAGGAGGTGTGTGGGGTGGGGATGTAATGGGGGTGTATGGGGTAGGGGTGTGATGGGGTGGGGGTGTGGTGGGGTGGGAGCATATGGGGGGAGCGCAGTGGGGTGATTACAGTAAGGTGGGGGTGTATGGGGGGGGCGTGCATGGGGTGGGGGTGTAATGGGGTGAGGGGGTGGCGGTGTGTGGGGTGGGGGTGTGAGGGGTGGGGGTGCAATGGGGCGAGCGCGGTGGGGCGGGGGTGTACCGGGGGGCGCGTGCCCGGGCTGCAGGCACAGGGCCGGGAGCCCCGGGGGTCCCCCCCCTACCGGCACGGCGGGGCCGGCCCGGGGCCGTGCGGGGCTCGGCGGCGGCCCGGAGCCCCCCGCCCGCTGCCCCCTCCCCACCCCTACCCCCTCCCCTCCCGGTGCCGGTGCCGGTTCGGGGCCGCACTTACGTCGGAGGGCGGCGAGGAGGCAGAGGACGCGGAGCAGCGCCATGGGGGCTGCCGGTGCCGGTGCCGGTACCCCGCTGCCGGTGCCCGGGCGCTGTCCCCGGTGCTGCCCCCGCGCTCTCCGCGGTGCTGGAGCCGGCGGCGGCGGCGGCCCGGGCGGGGCGGCCCCGGGCGGGAGGCGGTGCCGGGAGCTCAGCCGGGGCCGCCCCGCGCCGCTCCGCCGGGAACACCGGGGAGGGGCGGAGACAGCGGCGGGGGTGGGGCTGGGGGCACCGGGGCCGGGCGGGACCCCCCCCACCGGGACCCCCCCAACCGGGACCCCCCCCCCCACCGGGACCCCCCTCCCCGAACCGGGACCGCAGGCCCCGCCCCCTCAGCAAGCCCCGCCCCCCTTTCCCCGGAGACCACGTGACCCCCCCCGCGCCCCTCCTCCCGCCGGGCGGGGCCTCGCCCGTCCCGCCCCGCCCCGTCCCGCCCCGCCCCCTCCCGGTCCGCACCTCCTCCCCGCGTCACTTCCGGCGCGGTGCCGCCCGCCCCGCCCGGCGCCGCTCGCGCTTCCGGCGCCCCGCCCCGCCCCTTCCCGCGGCGGCGGGAGGGGTCACTTCCGGCGAGCGGGGCCGTCCCGCCGCCATCTTGGGCCGGCTCCGGGGGCTGCGGCGGCGGCGGCGGCGGGGCCCGGGGCCGGTGGCGGCGGAGCGGGTCCCTCGGGTCCCTCCATGGGAAGATGCAGCGGGCGGGGGCGGAGGAGGCGGCGGGGTCGCAGGCGGCGGCGGGGGGGGGGCCCGGGCGGAGCGGAGCCGGGGCGGCCCCCGCCGGGCGGCTCCTGAAGCGGGAGCTGCGGCTGCTCGAGTCCATCTTCCACCGGGGCCACGAGCGGTTCCGCATCGGCAGCGCCTGCCCCGACGAGATCAGCTGCGAGTTCGTCCCGGGGCCGGGGGCCCGCGCCGGGGGCTCCGCGTCCCGGGGGCCGCCCCCGGGGCCCGTCCGCATCCACTGCAACATCACGGTGAGCCCCGGGCAGCCGGGACGGCCCCGACAGGCCCCGACAGGCCCCGGCGCCGTTGCGAGCGTTGGCGGCCCCCGCCGGCCCCGCTGGAACCGGTGCGTGGGGCCCGGCCCCGGTGCGGCACGGGGCGAGCCGGGGCGGCCGTTACCGGGCGGCTCCTCGGAGCAGCTCCGGCTGCTGTCCCCGGGTAGGGGGCTCACGGGCACCGGGACCCCCCCCGGGGCCTCAGCTTTGGGCTCGGGGTGCCACCGGGCCCCGGGAGGTGCCTGCTGCTGCCACCCATTATTTACACCAACCGGCGCCCTCCTGGCCCGGTCCCCGGGGGCTTTTTCCCTTTTTCCGTTGTCCTGGGTGCTTGGGGCCGAACGGGGGCACGGAGCACAGTGGCAGCACTGCCCCGAGCAGCCCTCGGGCACCACACCTGTGAGCTTCCCACGGTGTCGGTCCCGCAGCTTGCGGTGCGAGCAGCCTCTGCGGTAGCCTGGAGCACCCTCGGTAGCCCCCGGTAATCACTCTCAGCCCCCAAATGCTCCAGGAGCCAAAGGGGCGGCCGAAATTCCCCCCCCCCCCAAATTCTCCCCTCGCTCCAGGCTCGCGGGGAGGAGCGGTGTGGGGCCCTGGCTGACCGGGGTTGTGGGGCTGGGGCGGTTTGGGGGTGTCTCCAACGCTTTCTCCTTGCTCCCAGGAGTCGTACCCAGCTGTCCCCCCGATCTGGTCCGTGGAGTCGGACGACCCCAACCTGGCAGCTATCCTGGAGCGGCTGGTGGAAGTCAGGAAGGGCAACACGCTGGTGAGGGGGCAGCTGCGTGGGGAGGGGGGGTGGCGAGGGGCCGGCTGCTTCCCCAGTGCCTGCGCTGAGCCCCCGGGGCTTTTAGGGGCTTAGGACGCTGGGGCTGAGCAGCTCCAACTTCTCCCGGGTGGTTTTGCTCCCCTGGAGCAGGGCGGGGTAGGAAGGAGCTCTTGGGGGGCTGTTGCTTGCTCGGGAGGGGAGGCAGTGGCGGTGCTGAGGGTGGCTGAGGTCCAGCTCCGCGTCTGGCCTCGGTGTCGCCGTGACACTCCTCTGCTCTCCGGGCAGCTTCTGCAGCACCTGAAGCGAATAATTTCAGACCTGTGCAAACTGTACAACCTCCCCCAGCATCCAGATGTCGAAATGTTGGACCAGCCTCTGCCGGCAGAACAGGTGAGGAACCTGGGACGCGGTTTCCTGAGACAACAGAAGGAGCTGCCTCGCTTTAAAGGCTGCGGCTTCCTAACGCACGGCGGGTGCGGGGTTTTTCCTCCCTCCCTGGGGTGGAATCCTCTCCTTGGTAGCGCTGCTGCCCGGCCAGCTCGGGCTCTGGGTTCTGCCCCCCTGGCCTGATGCCTCAGATGTTACTCATCTGATTTATTCCCGCTGCTTCCCTCTCTTCATCCCTGCCCAGCTGCTCTGCTGCAGGTGCCTGTAAAGGTCCTCAGCCTCGCTCTGCTTTTACCCTGGCTCTGCTCGTTTGTAAATCCCTGCCTCGGAAGCGCTGCGGAAGGCAGGGGAGCGTGGCCAGGGGAAGCTAACGGTGCGGGCTCTGCCCTTTTGTCCTCGCAGAGCACGCAGGAAGAGGTGTCCTCTGAAGAGGAAGACGAAGAGATGCCGGAGGTGAGCGTCTCCTCGCTGCGTGAGGGCGCGCGCCCGGGAGCTGAGCACAGCGACCTGCTGTGAGCTGCCTGACGGGAGGTGCTGAGCCACAGAGGTCCAGGGGGGGAGGAATTGGCGCAGTGCGGACAGGATAGGGCCTGCTGAAGCCATCCAGGCTCAGAAGCTGGATTTTTCCCCAGCTTTTTGCTGCTGGGGACCTGGGTCCTGAGCCCCAGCTGGGAGCAGTGCACTGACAGGACACAGGGGACTGCGGCAGCCTGGGGATGCTGCTGTGGCCTCTGAGGGCAGGTAAATTGAGTGAGGATGGAGCCCCTCGGACAAGTTCTGGTTGTGCTGCTGTGCTGGAGAGGCTGAGATTTCCTCTGCAGCAGTTTGATGTCAGAGGGGCGCGGGGCTGAGCTCCCGCAGCTGACGGGGGAATCGCGCCGCAGAGAGGATGAGGTGGGATGGCTCCGTGTGCGAGCAGCAGAGCCACCAGGAGAGGCAGGGGAGGCCGTTCTTCACTGCAGGCTGAGAATATCACGCTGCAGAACCCACAGGCTTCGCTTGTTTGGTTTGTGGTTTAGAGATCTCTAGAAGTGGGTGGAATAATCTTGAATCTCCATGGTGACACTTCGCGGTGCACTTCTCCTTGGGCGCGCGAGGCCTGCGCACCTCCTCAGCAGCGCCGCAGAACCTGGGGGCAGGTCACTTGGCAGCAGCTGGCGGGGTTTTAGCGAAGCTGACGGCTTGTTAAATCGAGGCCAGCCTTCGCGAGGGTCCCCGGGGGAAACGTGGAGGCTCCGAGTGTTACCATGAATAACCCCGCTTGTCTGCAGACCTGCTGCTTCCCAGCAAAGTGGCGGCGGGTAAGTTGTCACGCTCCTGTGAGCTGGAAAAGAAACGCTCAGGATGTGAGGACTGGCAGCGAGCGTTCCCACTTGTGCTCCCTGCCAACGGCTCGTGTCACGCAGCACGCAGCGCGCTCCTTCAGAGCAAAGGTTTCTCGCTGAGCAGCGAGATCTGTCGGCCTGGGCTTGATGAGCAGAGCGGCGGAGCCGTGCCCTGGTGCAGAGATGCATTATACAGGTTAATCCACTCGAGGGATTTTCGAAGAGGATCTATTTTCCTGGGTGACGATCTAAAAATGTCAAAGCCCTTCCCAAAACGCTGCTCAGCCAGAATAGCAGCAGCCAGCCCAGCGAGGCCGAAGTAAACCCTTGCTCAGAGGATTTAAGACCAGTGCTGGTACTCTGCGTGCCCACAGCCCCTTGCAGGCAGCCAAACCCCGCGTGCTGACGTGGTGACAGCGGCTGCGTGCTGCCCAAGCACCATCTGCAGCAGCTGCTGGTTGCTGTGGCTCTTTTTTTTGCTGATTGCCATCGGTGGGCTCGTGCACGTCAGCCTGGTGAGCGCAGGGGAAGGGGGCGAGGGGCTGATCCTCTGCACTTGCTGGGGGAGCATCAGGAGCTCGCTGTGAGCAGGGAGAGCTGAGCTGATCGTAAAAGGGCCTCTGGGTGCACCCTGAAACGTGGCCTCTCTTGGAGGGGAGAACATCCTGAGAGTGGTGTGAGCGAGTCTCTCCTTTCTGTGCTTCTGGTGACCTGTTTGTGTTGGGAGCTTGGTCACAGAGCAGGGATGTTCGTGCTGTGTTTCGGCATCCAGAAAGCAGCACGGGGCTGCTCGAGCCCTGCTCCTGCTGAGATGCAGCACCCTGCAGCTCCACGGGACTTGTTGGGGAGCAGGCGTAGGATTAGTGGCTGATTGTGGACAGGCGTGAGGCTTGGCAGAGAAGAATCCAGCGAACAAAGAGCTTGTAGGAGCCCAATTTAAATCTGGAAAGGGAAGTGTGCCTCTCTGCCTGTTGGCTTTGGCAGGAGGGCTGCTGGGGCGCAAAACTTCTTTATGGAGCGTGCCCAGGCCTTGCGCTGAGCCCTTGTGTCTTCCACCCCGGTGTCTGCACTTGGGATTTCCTGGGGAGGGGAAATGGGCACCAGGAATCCTCGGGACACCTCGGCTCTACGCCGCTCGGAGCGGGGAGGAGCGAGGGTGGGTCTCGTGCTAGCTCACCTCTCCCCTTCGCAGGACACGGAGGACTTGGACCACTATGAGATGAAAGAGGAAGAGCCAGCAGATGGGAAGAAAACAGAGGATGAAGGCATTGGGAAGGAAAACCTGGCCATTCTAGAGAAAATAAAAAAGAACCAGAGGCAAGATTACTTAAATGTACGTGTCACCTGGAGGGCGGGAGGGTTGGGGAAGCAGAGGGACCCAAGGGCAGGAGCGCTGGAGGCGCCTGCTAGCCCCAAATCAAAGGGGCCAGCTCTGGCCAGAGGTACAGCAGCGGCTCAGGGGTGGGCTGGAGCAGTGCCCCCAGGCTTTGGGTGAGCCCCGTGCACCTGAGGCAGCAGGGCAGCCAGGATTTGGGATTCCCAGGAGCTGGGTCTCGCCCTGGGTCCTGGAGAAGGTTGGTGGGTTGTGCTTTTATACCCCTGGGCTGGGGTCTCCTTCAGCAGGGGGGGCAGGGAGGTATTTCTGCTGCAGCTGCACCACCTGGGGCGTGTTTGTCTGGGGCAAGGGAGTTTCTGTGGGGAGAAAGGGGAAAACTTGAGCGAGGTGGGGGCGCAGCGAGGTCTGGTTTCGAGGCTGGGCAGTTTGGCTCGGGCATTTGCTTCATCCAGCTGCGGCCGCGGTGGGAGCAGTGTAACAGTGCAGCCCCCCCATTCCTTGCAGGGTGCAGTGTCTGGGTCTGTGCAGGCCACTGACCGGCTAATGAAGGAGCTCAGGGATATTTACCGATCACCAAGTTTCAAGGGCGGTAAGTGCGGAGCGGGAGGGAGGGAGGGAGGGGGCTGCTG
This sequence comes from Aythya marila, assembly GCF_965140915.1. Classification (NCBI taxonomy): domain Eukaryota; kingdom Metazoa; phylum Chordata; class Aves; order Anseriformes; family Anatidae; genus Aythya; species Aythya marila. The sequence goes on from NC_139070.1 coordinate 528,291, forward strand.
GCTGTGGGGACCTTGCCCTTCGTTCTGGGCAGCACCGGAGGGGCCTCAGAGCCGGATCCTTTTGCTCCGTGGTGTTGCTGCGGGGAGGATCTCAGGCCTTGGGTTGCTGTGGCTCAAAAGCGAGCAGAGCAGCCTCTTGTGGTGTCTGTTCCCCGTCTGTGCTGGATGGAAGCGAGGAGCCTGCCGTGGGTGGGAGGGCTTCTGAGACAGAAGCTGGTTTTTGATGCCTTCAGCTGTTCCACCCTGCCATGTGTAAAGGGCTTTGTGGGCCATGGCGCCCACACCCCTTCCCCAAACCGCTGCTGTCAGGATGCCCTTTTCCAAGGGGAGCCCGTGCCGGGCTGAGGCTGTGCTGCAGGGGATTTGGAGTCCAGGGGGTGGCTCAGCCCCCGCCCGTTCCTCCTGTGCTGACACCTCTCCTCTGCCTTGCAGGATACTATGCAGTTGAACTAGTGAATGACAGCCTGTACGATTGGAACGTCAAAATCCTGAAGTAGGTGGCACAGCTTGGGGTCACGGATCTTGGTGGTGGGACCAAAACATCCCCATGAGCCGGGGGGAAGCGAGCAGGGCAGGGGGGCACCTGGCAGAGTGGGGGTTAGCCTCTTAGTCCCACGGGCAGCTCGCTTGCTGTCTGTGCACCAGAAAGGAGGAGGCATCATCTCCAGAGACAGATGAGATAATCTGAGGGCTCTGCAAGTCTGTCTGCTGTTCCTAGAGTCCTGGAAGAGGTGCATCAGGCAAAACCCCGAGCTTTCACACCCTCCAGACACCAGTGCTGCCTTTTCCTTGGGCCAGGCAGTCTTTATATTTAAGCTGGCATGCAAAAAGGGTGTGTGATGGCCTTCTCTGGAAACCAGGAGCAGAATGCTGGCAGCGCATGCTGTCACTGCCCTCTGGGGGTGAACCTGAGGGCCCACGTGGCAGCCAGGTTGTCAGGTACGGTAGCTCTGGGCTTCACTGGCAGGGAGCGTGGCTGACTTGGCGAGCGTGACCTTGACTCTGAGCCTCTGGGGTTTTCCTTCGGCAGGGTTGACGAGGATAGCGCTTTGCACAATGATCTCCAGATCCTCAAAGAGAAAGAAGGAACAGATTTCATCCTCCTAAACTTCTCCTTTAAAGTAAGGCCTCCCAAAACCTGTCATCCTCGATGCACGCCTGCTTCAGTGAGTCATCAGAGGAGAAGTTTCTCAATGGCTTTGCTTCCTTCTCTTGTTCCAGGACAACTTTCCTTTTGATCCACCGTTCGTAAGGGTCGTGTCCCCTGTGCTGTCTGGGGGGTGAGTAACTCCTTGCCTGGCTCTCCTCTCTGGGGTCTCTAGCTCTGGTTTTTGGAGAGGTTTTCATTAAGAGTTTATCCGCTGGGGAGTGCTGCAAGTCCTGTCACCTTTGTGGTACAAGTAGTAACATGTAGTAACCCTCCCGGGAAGTACCGACGGGGTTGGTGGATGGTTTTTTGTGTATTGTCTTCCCTGAGAGATCCTCTCTGAGCAAATGGCTCATTAGCAGAGCACCGGGTGGGTGAGGCTGTGTCCATCTCTCACGTACCTTTCCCCAATTCTTTCCCCAAGGTATGTTCTGGGTGGTGGTGCCATCTGCATGGAGCTACTCACAAAACAGGTGGGTACCAGGCGTGACCCTGCGAAAGACCCAGGGCTCAAAGGCTGCCAGCGTGCTCTTGGGTAGCTGCTGCTGCCTCTCACACCTCATATTCCAGCTGCTGGCAGCCAGATCCCGCTCCTCTTGCTGCCTGCGCCTCCTGCCAGCAGCTGAGAGCTGGCGTGGCTCTGCGATGCCTGTGCAGGGCTTGGGAAAGCCCTTCCCTGCCTCGGGGCCCTGCTCGTGTCCGTGCCGGCCTCACTGGTGCTCTCTGTCCCACAGGGCTGGAGCAGCGCCTACTCCATCGAGTCGGTGATTATGCAGATCAGCGCCACCCTGGTGAAAGGGAAAGCGCGAGTGCAATTTGGAGCCAATAAGGTAGGGGCTGGTCAGGCAGGGGCTTCTCCTTCTTGGCACACAGCAGCTGCTTTGTGCAGCTAAGGCAGAACGGAGCTCGTCGGCACTTGGGATCCCGAGAGCCTAGCGTGAGGGCTGGCTTCTGTGGGTGTGCTGTAGCCCAGGGAGTTTTTCTTGGGAAGGGAAGGGCAGGTGTGTGGGAAATCCCCTCTGGCCTTGTGTAAGGGAACTGGGGAAGTGGTTGGGAGGGGAACAGATGCAGGTGAGAAGACAAGCAGCTCTGTGGCAGCGCAGTTGGTGGGGGGGGGCTGTGAGATGGCTTGCTTGTTACACCAGACTGATTGTCACCCTGGCTTCCCTTGCAGAATCAGTACAGCCTGACAAGAGCACAGCAGTCCTACAAGTCCCTGGTTCAGATCCATGAGAAGAATGGTAAGGCCTGAGGGACAGGGGGTGCCTTGCCCTTTGCTGGTCTGGATCGAGGCTTTTCTGCCCCAAGTCAGAGATCACCCAGAGCATGGTGATGCTCCTGGTCAGCAGCTGCTTGCTAAAGCAGGGAGCACGCTGCAGCACCCCTCTGCCATTCCTGCTCTGGCCCCAGAGGTCGGTGCTGGTGGCCTTTGGTGTGGCTAGAGGCGGCGTGGCACTGTTTGCATGGTGTTTTGAAGTAACGTGGAGGGAAAGCCCGTGGTAATTTGGGGTCCCTTTTGGACAGGCACAGTTCTTGTCCACAGCCCTGTGGGAGCAGGCTCAGCGTGCTTGTGCTGCTGGGTATTTGTGGGTGTAGAGCCAGGTGTTTCTAGCTATGGCATTTGTTTCTGTACAGCTGCATCCCTCGTGCATCTCTGTTCTTGTTTCAGGCTGGTACACACCACCCAAGGAAGATGGCTAGCACGGATCCTGCAGGACCGATCCATTCATCTTCTGAACGCTGTACTTGGATCTTACGATGCCTCTCTGGCTTTCTCCCAGGATATAATAGCTCTGCCTGTTGCAGGACAATAATGGCTGTTATAAACTCTAAAGAAAACTGTTTAAGCAGTTGGACTGACCTAAAACACTTGCTGGACCCTTGCTAGCAGGCATTCTTATTAAAACAAACTTTTGAGCCTCTTGTATCGCTGGAAACTTTCGACTCTACTCCAGTCTAGAGCGTCCTCCTTACCTATGCTATGGATTTAATTTATTTTCTTATTTCATGTACACTGCTTTTTTTTGTTACAGTGTATGATGGATGTGTATGGAAAATGTATCTTTGGAGAAAAATTACAGTTTGTTAATTTGAAGATACCAGTCTCATTATTTTTTTTTTCCTCCCTCTGTTGCTGCTGGGTGGATTGAACCCGGTGCTGGCAGCGTGGAGCAAACCAGGTTGTGGTATCTGTGCCTCCAACGTCTTCCATGCTGGTCTGGTCCCGGGGTGGTGTTGGAGGTGAGGGTAAAGGAAGAGCTGCAGCTCCTGCTGCTGTCCCTGCTGCAATGGGCCAGGACAAGCCAAGCAGTGAGGGCTGCTGCAACCTTTTTGGAAGAGAACCCCCCCCTTTTTCGTTTTTTCTGGGCAGCCAAGGAGAGGGGCTTCTGCCCCCTCTCTTACACCAGGAACAAGCCTCTATAACCTGCAACCTTGTACACCTCTGTGAGGGGAGCGGGGAGTGTTTGCAGCACTGGCCCCTGTTGTGCTGTGGATGACGGGGTTTGTGTGTGCAGCTGGGGGCTGCCTGCTGCCCCCAAACTTCTCAGTGGTGTATTCTGTGAAACTGGGGGATGAGCAGAGGCTCGGCCGTGCCAACCCTGGGGCTGTTCCCTTCTTGCCAGTCTCTCCCCACTACCCCTGTGCTGAGGGGATGAGGCTGTGTTCATATTTGTGCTCTGGAGGCTCCGCATGCACACAGCTGTGTGATCAGCGCTGGCCTTGTCCCCGTGCTGTGGGTGAAAGCCACCAAATTCAGGGCGTGAGGGCAGTGCCTTGTGAGTCACTGGGACCTGGGCTGCCTCCAGGCTTGCTCCCGCAGCACCCACCTGTGTGAGCAGCCCAGCTCTGTAGGATTTCATTTTTCCTCCTCTGCTGTGTGCAAGGCTGAGCTGCAGCTGTGACTGGGGGGCATCGTGCAGTCCTGCCCCATTGCTCGAGCCTCGCTTGCTGCTGCTGGAAGGAGTTGGGTGTTGTGGCTGCTCCGGCTCCTGGTGCTGAGTCCTCAGCTGTAGGGCACGGCTGACTCATCAGCCGCAAAGCCAAGCCACTGGTATTAATTCATTGCTGTTTGAATCCAAGTTATTAGGAAATCAAAGGGCCTCAGCAGTCCATTATCGCATCCAGCAGCTGCTCTGCTCATTACCCGTTGCCCTGCTTCGAGCCTTGGAATAAAAAGACGCTCGATGAGCGGGATTACTGGGGGCTGCTCGCTGCAGGAGCGGCTCCAGCCTCTGCCAGGGAGCGTTTTAAGTGTGTGGCTGGAGGGCAGGCGGGAGAAGTGTGTGGCCAGGGACCTCATGAAGCTCAACAAGGAGAAAAGCAAAAGGCTCTGCTCCCCTCCGCGGCTTCATTAGCACCAAGAAGCGGCTGGGGAGAGGGCAAAGGGTCACCGCGCTCACGTCAAGTGGAAGAGCAGCGGGAGCTGGGGTTAAACGCCGCTGTCCTTCCTCCTCAGCCTTTATCCAAACACCCAAAGGACACCAGCAGTCCTCAGCCTGCCTGTAGATCAGTAACACACGGGTAGGGGCTGGCGGGAGCTGTCTGCACCCGCACAAAGCCAAACGTTAACTAAAGCCTGCAGGAGGGACGCTCACTGCCCCGCGCCCAGCAGTGCTGGCGAGGAGCTGAGCTTGGACTCAAGCCCTGGGGGAACGGAGCGGCTCCGCTCCCTGCTCCGGGTGGGTGCAAGGCTGGGAACCTGCCTCTGGCCTGGGGCTGGTGGAGGGGCTGCACCTGCAAAGCCCCTGCCCCGTCCCCGTCCTTTCCTCTTGCTGTGAGTGGTGCCAGCCCCGGCACCGCGCAGCCCCGCTCCCCGCCGTGCAGGAACCCAAATCTCTGGGCCCGACCGAGGTTTCCCGCAGAAATTTCTGGCAGAAATGGGGCTGAGCCCCAGGAACCGCAGCCGGGGTGGCAGCAAGGGCGCTGGGGCTGAGCTGGTGGGTGCGTGGCGAGGGGGGGGGGAGCTGCGTGCGGGGTCTGGGCATGGGGTCTGGGGTATCTGCATGGGGTCTGCGCACATGGGGGCCTTGCATGGGGGCCGTGCAGGCTCAGCACTTTCCCCTCCCGTCGTTCAAGCATCCCCAGGACCCCACCGGCCCCCACCTGACCCCGACCGGTGCTGTCGGGGCAGGGTCCGGCCCCGCCGCCCCCCCGGGGCCGCGCCGCCCCCTCCGGATCTGGGCGGGGAGCTCCGGCCCCGCCGCCCCCTCCGGCCGCTTCCAGCCCCGGCTCCGCTCGGCTCGGCTCCGCTCCGTCCCGTCCCGTCCCGTCCCGTCCCGGCCGGTCCCGTCCCGTCCCGCCGCCGCCGCATGGGGCCCCCCGGGCCGGCCTGACCGAGCGGCAGCCCCCGGGGAGCGGCCCCCGTCGAGGAACCGCGACGGCACCGCCCGCCCGCCGCGGGGCGAGCAGCCCGGGCTGCGGGAGCTGCCCCCGGAGCACGGCGAGAGACCCCCCCCCCCGGGGCCGGCAGCCCGGGGCTGGAGCCCCGCAGAGCCCCCCCCGCACCTCGCACCCCCTCCCGCGGGGGTCGCCCCCGTCCCCTCCGGGGCTCGGGACGCTCGGGGCCCCCGCGCCCCGACCTGCCCCGGGCTGGCCCCCGGTGCCTCGGGCTTGGGGGAGCGGCGCTGCCCCGCGCCCCGCGGCTGAGCTGGCCCTGACCCCCTCCGCCGGCCCCGGGGGGGCCGCGCCCCCGGCCCCATGGCGGCCAAGTGGTTCAAGGAGTTCCCCGCCAACCTGAAGACGGTGTCGGAGAGGGCTCGGCCCGGCGGCGGCAGCCTGGGCAAGCTGTGCGGCCCCTCCCGAAAAAGCTTGGGGCCCGGCGAGCCGCCCGGGGGAGCCCCCCCGGGGAAGAGCCGCAAGAACTCGGCAGCGGAGCTGGGGGGCTGCCGGGCCGGCCCCGGGGCCGGTAAGGACGGGGGCAGCCGGCTGTCGAGGGACAACCTGCAGGGACTGCTCCAAGCCGCCACCGGCAAGATGCGCAAGAACTCGCGGGCGGAGGGGGCAGCGCCCGAGGGGCCCCCCAAGACCTGCGGCACCTACATCAACCGCCTGATCAAGGTGGAGGCCCACGAGAAGAACGGGAAGAGCTACCCCAGCGCCAGCCCCGCGCCCGAGCAGGACAAGGGGAAGAGCGCCAAGACGGAGACGGTAAGGGGGACCCTTACTGGGGGGGGGTGGGTTGGGGGGAATGGAGCCCCCCCTGCACGGGGACAGTGGCCGTGCCAAAGCCACCGCATCCTCGGAGCAGAGGGGGAGCGCTTGGCACCAGCAGCTCGAACAGCCTCGGGCTCAGCATCATTAGCCCGGCTGACCCCGGTGTTTCATCGTGCCCAGCTCCAGCTGCTGTCAAATTCCTTTCATCCCAATTTCCCTTAATCCGTGTTGCCCCCCCCCCCCCTCCCCGGTCCCAGCCCTGCAGGAGCCCGGCCTGACCCCGCTTGCTTGGCACTTGCTCGGGGACTGGTTCAATAAACGCTTACATAAAGCTGTGCTGGGACAAGCACTGGGGGGGGGAGTGGGGCTCTGGAGCCCAGTGTGGCCTTGGGGACATGGCCGCCACTGTGGTGGCCTTTGGGGTCTGAGCCCTGCTGCTTCCTGAGCATCACCCAAAAACGTCCCTGAATCCTGGACTGTGTGGGGATGGATGCTGCCCCCCCACACACATCCAAAAAGGTGCCACTCGTGGGCATGGCCCACATCCCCAGTACCTGGGGCTAGCACCCCAGTTCTCGCCACCCCACCTAGGGACATCCCTGTCCCCTGCCATGAGACACCACGGCACACTGCGACAGCATCCCCATCGCCACTATGGGACCCCCACCCCGAGCCCCCTCAGCCGGTGCTGTCCCTCCCCAGGTCATCATCCTGGAGGACTACGCCGACCCCTACGACGCCAAGCGCACCAAGGGGCAGCGGGAGGCCGAGCGGCTGGGGGAGAACGACGGCTACATGGAGCCCTACGACGCGCAGCAGATGATCACAGGTGGGTGCCGCGCCGGGGGGGGCCGCGGGGCTGGCACCGCTCAGGACCGGGGCCGTCAGGCGGGGACCCACCCGGCGCGGGAGGCTTTGGGAACAGGAAAGCCGCTCTTCTGTTTCCTGCTGCTGCACGGGGAGAGATAAGGCGCGGGTTCGGCGATGGCCTGCCCTGGCCGGGCGCTGACCCACGGCCGCCGGTGCAAAGTTCTGGTGCCACTGGGGAGGGTGCACGGGGCCCGTACGACGCCCCAGGGCTTGGCGCTGCCACGTGGGGCCGTGCTGGGGGACCCGGCCCCACCGCGCCCCTTCCCCACCCCGTGGGGACCCCGCTGCGCTCCCATCACCCGCCCCGGCTTCGGGTCCCCCCCGCCGCCCCTTGGCTGTGCCCCCCAGGCCGGCGACCCCCGCTCCACCCAGGAGGCCGCACAGCTGGACAGAATAACAGGAACTGAGTCGGCCGGAAGCTGGAAATAAAAGATTTGCTGCTGATGGTTTTTTTCCGTGCAGGGCAGCCTGGGCTGTTTGTCCAAGCGGTGTTGGTGGAGTCAGGGGCAACCGGGGTCGGGGAAGGGGGAGCCCCGGGGAAGGGGAGATGGGGCTGGGGGCGCCCACTGGGGATGTCCCCAGGGTGTGGAGGGGAGCGAGCCCCTGCTCCACCGCCCCCGCGTTGGGGCGTAGCATCCTGCAGCCACGGCCCCGCTTCCTCCGGGATCCCGGCGGCCCCGCGGGCGGGCGTCTGTGCCGGTGGCGCCAGCGCTTCGGGGCCGCGACGGTGGCCGGGCGCCACGGGGATGGGCTCCTTCCTGCCCCGGCTCCTCCCGCCCCTGGCACGTGGGGTTCCCACCGCGTATCCTTCCCCATGGGTAGCGTTTGTAGAGGTTGGGGGGGGGGAGTTGCAGCCCCCTCCCCAACCCACCTCCCTTTTGCCCCACAGAAATCCGCCGCCGGGGCTCCAAGGACCCACTGGTGAAAGCCATCCTGCTGCTGGATGGCCCCAGCGAGCCCGGGGAGGTGGGGGGCAAGGTGGAGACTGCCAAGTGGCCGGGGGGCAAGGAGGCAGCAGGGAAGGGGCCGCAGCTCTACGACACCCCCTACGAGCCCGGCGAGGGCACTCCGGAGCGCAAGGCGAGGGCTGGGGACGGGCGCCTGCCCGAAAATGATGAGCGCCCGGCGGCCGAGTACGAGCAGCCCTGGGAGTGGAAGAAGGAGCAGATCGTGAAGGCGCTGTCGGGTAAGGGCTGGGGCTGGGAGGGGGCTGCGGGTGGGCTTGGGGGGCAGCAGGAGGCTCACGCCTCTCCCCCTACCCCGCTCCCCCAGTCCAGTTCGAGGGCTCGGAGCGGCCCAAGGAGGAGGCGCCGCGGCAGCACCTCCGCCAGAAGAGCTGGACCCCCAAGATGCTGAAGCCGGCGAGCGCGGAGCACGGCGAGGGCGAGAGGGTGGACCCCGCCTTGTCGCTGGAGAAGCAGCCGTGAGTCACGAGGCCGAGCCACGTGGGGCAGCGGTGGCGGTGTGTGTGTGGGGGCTGGGTCACCTCTCAGTGTCCCCCCCCCGTGTCTCCCCTGCAGTTGGTACCACGGGGCCATCACCCGAGCCGAGGCTGAGACCCGGCTGCAGGCGTGCAAGGAGGCCGGGTACCTGGTGCGCACCAGCGAGACCGGCAGCGGCAAGTACTCCATCGCGCTCAAGTGAGTGGCCCTGCAGCCATGGGGGGGTCCCGGCACTGGGGGGGGGGTTCCTGGCACGGTGGGGGTCCCACCATGGAGGGATGTGGCAGCACAGGGGCCGCAGGAGTTACCACTTCATGCACGGACACCCCAGTGGGGTGGGCAGCGCCCGTGTCCGGGGGGTGGCACCCCCTCGTCCTACCCCACCAAGGGGACACGGCTGTCCCCGAGCTGCCCGGGGTTGGGGAGGGGAAGGGGGGGCGGGGGGCGGCGCGTCCCCCTCCCCGCCCGCGGCGCATTGTCGGGAGCGCTGGCGGCATTTCCTTCCTGAGGAAGCGGAGCCCCTGGAGCCGAAACAATCGGAGCGGGAAGGGAACAAACAGGGGTGGATGCGGCCCCGGAGCGGCCGGGCTGGGACCCCGCGCGGGGTGGGTGGGCGCCGGGGGGCTGCCAACCCCCTGCTGACCCCCCCCCGCGCTCCCACCCAGGACCAGCCAGGGCTGCGTGCACATCATCGTGGCGCAGACCAAGGACAACAAGTACACGCTCAGCCAGGCCAGCGGCGTCTTCGCCAGCATCCCCGAGGTCGTGCACCACTACTCCACCGAGAAGCTGCCCTTCAAGGGGGCCGAGCACATGGCCCTGCTGCACCCCGTGCACTGCAAGCTGTACTAGCGCCCGCTGGGACTTGGCTGCCACCCCGGCACGGGGCAGGGGGCTGCGTGCCATGGGGGGGGGGGTCCTGCAGCCGTGTCCTGTCCCCCCGCCCCCAAAGCCCCTGGGGCTGCCTGGTGGTTGCTGCTCACCGCTGGACTCTGGCAGGGCTGCGGTGGTCTCCCCGCGGGATGGATGTGGCCGCGGGTGGCTCTGGGCCCTGGGGGGCTGCAGCCCCCCCCAAACACAGCCTGGGGTGGGGGACGGGCCGTTACGGGGCCGTGTAATGAAGTAGTGAAATAAACTCGTTGGCTGAGAGGAGCTGGGCAGGGATGGGGCTGGGGGGGCCAGGGAGGAAGGGTCCCGGTGGGACAGGGGTGGGGACGGGGGTCATAATAACACAGAATGGGGCTGGGAGCAGACCGTGAGGGTGTAGGGGGAGGGCAGGGATGGGGCTGGAGGGGTGCAGGAGGGCAAGGGGCCCCAGGGATGCTGAGAGGGGCTGGGACGGGGACAGATCCTGCCCTGAGCACCCTGCGTGGCCGCACGGGACAGGCTCAGCACGCGGCTCTGCCTCGCACAGCGCCGGGTGCTGCCGAAACCAGGGCAGGTTTCCGGGCCGGGGCCGTTGGGGCTGACCCCAGGGCACAGCCCCGGATGGGGCCCGCGTCGGGGCGCGGGAGAACAAGGGCAGAACGGCCCCGGGGGAGGGCAGGTGGCAGAGCACCCCGGGGTGACCTGGGTGCCACAGAGCACGGAAATGGGCGACAACCCCAAAGTCCCCAAAGCCAGGGCAGCGAGCATGGACTGCAGCCCCCCTGCCTTTAGGGTAGGGGTCCTGGGGGTCCCCATGTCCCCCGCCCCGCACCCCCCCTGCATCCTGCTGTGTTTTTTATAGAGCGGGGCCGGCCCACGGGGAACGCGGCGTCCCCAGGGCACTCGGGCACCCGCTCCCCTCGCCCTGCGGTTTCCTGCCCGGGCACAGCTGCAGCTCCCCAGGGCCTTGCACAACGCGGCGCGGGGTGGGCTGCTGGGGGCACGGCCCCGGGGTGCAGGGCATGAGGGTACGTGGCGTAGGGTGCAGAGGAAGGGGGTGCACAGCCCAGCCTCCCCCCAGCACTGCCGGTATCGGTCCAAGAACAGGAGCTGCACAGACCCCCCCCTCCCCAACCATCCTCGTTGCTCTGTTAAAACACCAGGCGTTTATTTCGGAGGCGCGTTGTGCCGCGTGGCCCCGACACGTGCTTTAAAAACAAAAAAAAATAAACTTTTGCACAGGGCCAGAGGGGCGGAGGGACGGTGCTGATCCAGCCAGGCCCTCCCAGTCCCGTGGCACCGGGCGCGAGGGGGGGGGGGGCTCAGCCCTTCCCCACGGGACCCTCGGCGCCACCACCCCAAACCCAGCCCTGGGGCGAGCGCGGCCCCGTTCTCACGCTCCGGCACTTCCAGCGCCTTAACCCCCGGCCACCCCAGCTTGGCCGTGGCCCCAGAGCTGCCCCCCCCCCGGGACCCAGCTTGGGGCCCCCCCCGGGGTCGGTTCCCCATGGGGGTGGCACCGATCCCGCTCTGCAGGGGCTGCTCGAGCCCCAGAGCCTGGGGAGGGCGCTGGGGGGCTGGGAGAGCTGCCAGCACCGGGCCCCCCCCGCTTCTCCCCCAGCTTCACCCATGGGTGTCTGCCAGCGTCCTCCCCCCGGCTACTTGCCCGAGAAGAAATAGTCCAAGTTGGTGACGTGAAGGGGCCCCGGCGCAGGGGGGGTGGCCGGCGGGAGCAGGGGGGTGGCGCTGAGCGGGGAGCTGGGGCTGGGGGGGCCCAGGGGCACCAGCGCATGCTGCCCCTCGCCCGTGGGCTTGGCCCCCCGCCGCACGCCCAGCCGCCACGTCTGCTTGTACCTGCGGGAGGGGAGAGCAGCCCTATGTCAGAGAGGGCCGCCGGGCCCCCCCCCAGGTGCCCCCCACCCTAAGCACTCACCTCACCACGATGGCGATGAAGAGGGCGATGCCCAGGAGCAGGCTGCCCCCAGCCACCAGGAAGGGGTAGGGGTAGGCGACGGAGTGGGTGCTGGCTTCCAGGACAGCTCCTGTGGCACAGAGGGGACAGGGGCTCGTCTGCGGGACTGGGGGGGGGCAGCCCCTCACAAAGCCCCCAGCCCTCGCCTCACCTCCATCGCCGTCAGCAGCGTCGTCCTCAAAGAGCTCGGGCGGCAGCGTGGCCCCGTAGCCGTAGGCACCATCCTCTGTGGGGAGCTGCAAGAGCCAGCGGGGGGGACACGGTGGGACGGGGCAGCTCCGAGCAGGGGGACATTTTGGGGGGGGTGAGGGTGGCACCACGCAACATCCTACCTGCGAGCTGTAGGGCCCCATCTCGGTGACATCCCTGGGGTCTGCAAGGTGAGAGGTCCATGAGACACGGGGACCACAGCACAGCCTGGGTGGGGGCACGCACGTCCCCGTCCCCCCCCCCCGTACCTGTCCACGGGGTGCCCACCGCCTCGTGGCTCCACTCGCTCCACGCGCCGTGCCCGAACTCCTCCTGCGCCCGCACCTGCACCAGGTGCCGCGTGCCCCGCCAGGCGTCGCGGATGTCCAGCCACGTCCTCGTCACCTGGTCAACCTGGCGGGGACACGGGCGGTGTGAGCCGGGGGTTGGGGGGCACAGACCAAGCGGCCCCAGGGTCCTGCTCCGCTCGGGGTGGGGGCTCACCTCGGTGAAGGTCGGGGTGGGCTCGGGGCGGTAGCGGACCTGGAAGCGGAGCCAGTAGAAGCGGGGGTCCCAGGAGGAGGGGTAGGTCCAGGTGACACGCAGCCGCTGGGGGGCTTTTTCCAGCGCCTCCACCGTCACGTTGAGGGGGGGGTCCGGCTTCACTGCGGGCACAGGGGGGGCTCAGGGACCGGCACCGCGCGGTTTGGCCGGCGCAGGGGGGAGCTGGCACTCACGGATGCTGCTGAGGGTGATGATTTTGTCCTCGCCGGCCGAGCCGCCCGCGGCGTTGCGGACGCACGTGGACACCACCAGGGGTTTGTTGTCGTCCACGCCGGGGGGCACCTTCACCCGGCAGACGAATTTCTGTGCCTTGGAGAAGAAGCGGCACCGCTGCTCCGTGGCGTTCTCCACCGTGAACCTGCGGGGACGCGGCACGGCCGGGGATGGGGTGGCCCCATCTGGGATCGGGAAAAGGGCTCGTGGGGAAGGGGGGTGCACGGACAGGTGGGGGGCTGACCCCCCCTGGGTACCCCAGAGCGCACTCACCTCCGCTTCACCCACAGCATCGCCCGCGTGCCCGGGGACGGCTTCGCCCGCAGCCGCCACTCGCACAGGACGTCTTTGTCGTGGCTGCGCCGGTAGCAGGAGACGTGGGGGGTCTCGGGGGGCTCTGCAAGGCAGGAAGACACTGGGGGGGTGAGCGAGCAGGGGCACAGGGTGGGGTGGGGGGGTGTCCAGAGCAGGCGATGCTCCGGGGAAGCCCCTGCCCTGGCACGGACCCACCTTCCACCAGCAGCCGCAGGGTGCGCAGCGTGCGGCCCCCGGCGTGGCAGCTGTAGAGCCCCGCGTCCTCGACCTGCAGCCGCTGCAGGAGCAGCGCGTGGCCCCCCGCCAGCCGACGGCCCCCCGCCGGCGCCCGCTGCTCCGTCCTCCAGCCCACGGAGCCGTTCAGCGGCCCCTCGGCCCCGCACGTCAGCGTGACGTTGGCTCCCGGGCGTCCCAGCACCGTGTCCTGCGAGAGCCCTGGGAGCAAGGCGGGGATGGGGGGGGGTTAAGCAGTGTCCCCCCCCCTCGCTGTCCACCTGCTGCCTGCACCCGGAGGCCGCTCAGTGTCAATATTTGCGGCCAGCGCCGAGCGGGCGCCAGCTCCTGCTGAGCTGGCAATTCCCCGGCTGAGCCGGGCACCGCCGGGGGGTCGCGGACGGGGGTCCCAGGAGGTGGAAGCGTGGCTGGAGGAAAGCAGGGGCCTGGGGGGGGGTGAAGGGGGGGGCCGCAGGCGGTGCCGGAGGGGTTAAGCAGCGAGGCCGCCGGGCTGAGCACGGGGCCAGGCAGGCCGCCAAGGGCAGCTCTGCCCCTGCTCAGTCCCGGGGCGGCCGCAAAGGTCAGCAGGGAGCGGGCGGCTCCGAAAGTTCCCCCTGCGGGGAGCGGGGCCGGTGCTCGGGACCCCCAGCGCCCGGGACCCCCAGCGCCCCTGGAGCCCAGGACCCCCAGGGACCCCAGTGCCCGGAGCCCCCAGGACCCCCGGCGCTCAGCACCCCCAGTGCCCAGGACCCGCAGAGCCCTCAGGACCCCCCAGTGCCCTCAGAACCCCCCCGAGTCCCCAGGGCACCCCCCGATCCCCTCCAGCACCACTCCCAGCCCCGGCCCCCCCCCGCCGCTGCTCTCCCGGGGCCGGTAATCCCGGGCACGCCTTCCCGCAGCTCCCAGCCCCGTGACCGCGGCGGGGAGCACCGGGACCCCCCCGGACAGCGCCCGGACAGAAGCGGAGCGGCCCCGCCAGCCGCTACCGGGGGTGGGGGCGCTGCGGGAAGCCCCGGTCCCGTCCCCCCCCCAGCTCCCGTTGCAGCTCCCGGTGCCGGTACCGGGAGGCACTCACCCACGGGGCCGCAGGGCCGCCGGGGCACGGCAGCGGCAGCAGCGGCGGCGGCGAGGAGCAGCGCGGCGGGGAGCAGCGGCCCCGCCATGCGCCCGGGCCCCGGGCCGGGAGCGCACCCGGGGAGCCGCCGGCGGCGCTGCCGGGGCCCGCGGTTGTGAAACCGGCGCGGGGGCGGCCGCACGTGCACCGGGGGCGGGGCGGATCCGCCCCCCCCCCCCCACCCCCCCGTGCCTCCACCCCCCTCCCGGACCCTCTGCCACCCCCCCCCCCCCACCGGGACCGGGAGCTGGGGGGGGGGGGGTCCCGGCTCCGTACCTGGTCCCGCGGCACCTGCGCCCCCCCCCCCCCGCCCCGTTCCTCCCCCTCCCCACCTCCGGCGCTGGGCCAGGAACCAGAGACACGGCAGAAGCTGCTGAGAACATTTATATATAGATATAGATATATGCATATAAAAAGCTGGTTATTTTCCTCTGTGTACCCATAAAATGATACAGTTCGGCAAGTATAGAAATGTGTAATAAATTATACGCGACGGTCCTCGGCCCCCGCCCGTCCCCACCCCTCCCCACCCCGAGAAGACCAGAAAATAAACCCCAAACGCCCCCAAAAATAGACTCTAGACCCCGCCAAAGCCGGTCCTGAACTGTTTCCTCTTTGGTATGAGCACGGAGAGGTCCCGGGGGCCGGCACCCCCCGGCCCCGCCGCCTTCCCAGAAGGCCGAAAAGGAACAAAGCGGCCCCGGGGAAGGGCACGGAGGGGATGGGGTCATCCCCCGGGTGTCCCCCCCCTGCTCGGCCCCCCAGGCCCAAGATCCAGCCCCAAGGGGCAGCACAGGGGAGGGGACGATGCCACGAGGTCCCCACGGGAGAGGGGTCCTGGCTGTCTGGGGAGGGGGTGGGTGCCCCGCGAGGATGAGGAGGGAGAGGTCCCAAGGCAAAGGAGAAGGAAGCGGAGGCCCAGGGTTGTGCAAGCCCCCGGCGTGGGAGTGAATCACGGCAGCCTGCAAACACCACAGGGCCTCGGGCTCCTGCCCGCAGAAAGCAGGAAGGCGCCAGGGGCCGCTTCCCCTTTCCCACCGCACGCCCCACGGGGGTCCCGTGCCCCGAGAGCCTGGCCCAGGGGTCACCCTGGAAGGGTTCTCTCCTGCGGGGACCTCTCCCTTTTGTGCCCACGCGGGAGTGAGTGGCAGAGGGGACAGCGACGTCCCCTGCACCCACAGGGAGCTTGCCCCCTGTCCCCGTCCCCGTGCTCTCTCCCTAACCAGCTGTGCCACCGCTGAGAGAAACGAGGCGCTCTGTAAACTTGGAGGGGTTTTCTTCCTTTTTGTAGTCTTTTTTTTTTTTTTTTCCTTTTTTATATAAAAAGAAGACACGTGGGTGAGGGGTGGGGGGAAGCGGGCAGGGTGCAGGGTGCTGCCCCCTGGCCCCCCACGCCCTGCCCGTGGTGGTGGCTCTGGCATGATACATTCGCGTGTGATCGGGGTGTTTGCACGCTGTGGAGGTGAATACTGATAGAGAAGTGCCCCGGGGGGGCGGGGGGGCAGCGTCCGTCTGTCCAGCGCAGGGACAGGGAAGAGTTTGTTTTGTTTTTTTTTTGGTTACACTGCAACAGTCCAGCCTCCTCCAAACCTCAAGCACCCGGGCCCGCACAGCCCCTGCTCCCCCCAGGGCACCCCCAGGAGGGGCCTGGCTCATGGCTGCGTGGAGAGAGGGCACGGGATGGGGGGAGGCCCCAGGCTGGCGCTGGCTGGACCCCCCCTCAGCCGCACTGGAGGGGACGCGACCCCAACCCCAGCCTCACACCTTGAGCGTCTTGTCGGGGGCGCCGCTGGGGCTGCAGGCGGTGCTGCCCTCGCCGCCCTTCTTCTTGCGCAGGGTCTCGATCCAGCTGGCGCTGGGGCGAGCGGCGAAGCCGGAGAGCGCCAGGGAGCTGAGGCGCATGTTCTTGCCCGACATGATGAGCTCCCCGAAGCCCTCCTGGTGGGAGAAGGCGTAGCCGGAGCGGCGCGAGCCCACGCGCCCCACGCGCCGCATGCAGCGGTGCTGGGTCTTCTGCTTCTTCCGTACCAGCTGAGTGTAGCGCACCTGGGGGCAGAGGCAGGGAGCGGGGGCACCGTCAGGGAACAAGGGGAGCAGAGCAGCTCTCCGTGTCGCTCCCCCCCGCGCTCCCCCCGGGGGCTTACCGTGTCTGAGAGCTCAGGTTTCAGATCCAGCTTGAGGAAGCGAAAGGCAACGACAGGCATGACGCAGACCACAGTGGTGAGGGCGATGGTCAGCCAGACCGTGGGCTGAGCCAGCGTGTTCTGAGCGTTACCTGGCGGGGGGAGGCGTGAGCCGGGGCCTGGTGGGGACAGCGCCCTGCCCGAGGGCCCCAAAACGGAGGGAGAGCAGCACTCGGCCCCCCCCCGGACTCACCCACAAAGCGGAACTGGTTGGGGAACATCTGGAAGAGGCCATCGCTGTGCATGGCAAAGAGGATGGCGAAGTAGGCTGCCAGGCTGCCCCAGATGAAGAAGTGGTTGATGGCCGTCCAGAAGCCCGTGTCCAGACCGATCTGGCAGAGAGGGGAAGGAGGAGGCAAGGCTCGAGGGACAGCCAGGGAGCCCTGAGCAGGGCCACAGGCCCCACACTGCACGTGCCCTCGGTGCGTGGCCACCTCCCGGCACAGCTCAGGACTCCCTCCCTACCTGCACGCTGACGACAATCACGAGGGAGGTGGCGACGGTGACAGCAAAGGACTGGTAGTCGGCCAGCTGGGCACCGTCGTCACGGGTGGCGTCAGCGAAGACGCCGTAGGGGATGAAGAACATGAGCACGGAGGTGTAGATGCCCTGGGCGATGCAGATGAAGAACTCCCGCTTGTTGAAGAGCAGGTTCAGCTGCCCGGGCTCGTAGAGCTTGGGGTACTCCATGCTCCGCTGCTCCGGCACGTCCTGAGGGCACGCAGCAATCTGGGCACCTCCCTCCAGCCCCAGGCAGCCTGGGGCCGAGCCAGCCTTTGCCACCGCCAGCAGCAGGGCCGAGGACAGCCCAGCCCAGCGCAGCCCGGAGCAGCCTTTCCTCCCGCAGGACACCAGGCGGGGGCAGCACGGATCCTGGGCAGCTCCCACAGCTGCCCCCGCAGCCCCTGCAGAGCAGCACCAGCTCCTTGTGCCCCCCGGACACCCCCCGGCCTCGTCGCTCCCCACTGTACCTGGTCAAAGACGCCCATGGCGAGCACAGGCAGCGAGGTGTAGACGATGTTGTACAGCGTGATGAAGTACTGGTCGTACACGGTCTGCGTGGGACAGGGGGCTCAGGGGGGTGCAAGACCCGCGTGCCCCACGCCCGAGCCAGCCCACGCATCCCCGTGCCCACAGTCCCCAAAGAGCGGGGACGTGGGAGCCACCCCCAGCGCCTGTGGGTGCCCAGCCCGAGCAGCGCAGGGTGCTGCTGCCACCACCTGGCAGCCCTTGGGACACGGGCTCCGAGCACGGTGCCTTGCTCCAGCTCCAGAAGGAGCCCGGGCTCTGCCTGCTGCTGCAGGATGAGGAGCCCCAAGGGCCGGGGCACGCTTCTGAGGGCGCAGCCCATGCACAGACCCTGAGATGAGCACGGAGCCAGAAACTGACCTGTGCCGAGAAGCCGCAGAAGAAGCCAAACCAGAAGTGGACCATGGTGAAAGCAAAGTTCTTGTAGAAAAAGTAGCAGAGGAACTTGCACATGCGTAGGTAGGACCAGCGCCCGTGCACGAGGAGCAGCCGCTGCAGGAACTTGAACTGTGAGAAGGAGTAGTCGGAGGCCAGCACCGCCTGGATGCCCTCCTGCCCGCTGATGCCCACCCCGATGTGAGCGGCTGTGGAAAGAGAGACGTGGGGTGACGCGGTCCTGCCAGGAGCACAGGGGACAGTGACAGCTCCCCCCAGGCTGGATTGTGCTCCTGCACGATGCAGAGAGGCAAGGGCGGGGGCTCCAGCAGGCGCCAGGACAGCACGAGGACGGACCCGTCCCTCCCATGGCTCGCCAGGCTCCAGGACTCACTCTTGATCATGCTGACGTCGTTGGCGCCGTCCCCGATGGCCAGGGTCACGGCCTTCTTGTACTTCTTCACCAGCTCCACCACCTGGGCTTTCTGCAAGGGCGTGACACGGCAGCAGATGACGGCCTTGCAGGCACACGCCGTCTCCAGGAACTCCACCTCCATGTCCGCCTCCAGCGCGTGGGCCTGCAAGGAGAGCGTGGGGACAGCTGGGGACAAGAGCAGGGGCAGGCAGGGCGCCCAGCCCAGCCCCACCGGGCCCTACCAGGCTGTGCCCGTTGATGACCAGGGCGTATTCGCCCGCGATGGCTTCCAGCACCGAGGTGAGCTTGGTGGAGGAGAGTTTCTCCTGGTAGGAGAAGCCGTTGCCCATGGAGCGTGACGCATCCATCATCTTCTCCCGGGCTTTCCTGAGGGGAGAGAGGTTGGGGGGGGGCTCTACTCGGGGTACCCTAATACCCCCCAGCTCCCCATGCAGAGCTGTGCCCCACGGGTGTCCTCTGTCTGCCCCCCTGCCCTCACCTGAGCTCCTCGCGCACCTCCAGCACCGTGTGGCCCGTGACCACAAACACCTCGGTCATGTCGTCGGTCAGCATCTTGCAGGAGTAGCCGATGTTCACAGCTGTTTCTGGGGACAGGGAGCCAGGGACTGAGCGGGGGTTGTGTCCCTCTACACGGCAGGATCCAGCCCATGGGGGTTCTCAGCTCCCACCGGTAGCCCCCCAGCAGCAGTGGCTCACCCTGCTTGTCCCCCGTCAGCACCCAGATCTTGATGTTGGCCAGCGTCAGGATGGCGATGGTTTCAGGGACCCCCTGCTGCAGTTTGTCCTCGATGGCCGTGGCTCCAAGCAGCTGTGGGATCCAAACGGGCAGGGGGTCAGCACGGGCAGCCCCCCAGCCACCTCCCAGCCCAGTCCCCCAGCCCACGCACCATCATATCGTGCTCCACCTCATCGTAAAGCCGAGCCAGGC
This sequence comes from Aythya marila, assembly GCF_965140915.1. Classification (NCBI taxonomy): domain Eukaryota; kingdom Metazoa; phylum Chordata; class Aves; order Anseriformes; family Anatidae; genus Aythya; species Aythya marila. The sequence goes on from NC_139070.1 coordinate 547,302, forward strand.
GATCCTCACGGGCCTCGGGGGCCCCGCTGGCTCGGTGCAGCCGCTCAGACCAGTCCTCGTAGTAGCTCTCCTCCAGGTCTTTGTAGGCCAGCACCAGCGTCCGCAGCCCCTCGCCGGCATATTCCTGCAAGCAGCTGAAGCTGAGGCAGACCTCAGCAGCCTTCCCAGACTCTAATCCCCCCCCAGGATGGGGCACAGCCCAGGCTCAGCGCTTCTGGGCAGCCCCCCTGCCCTTCCCAGCCCCGTGCCCCACTCACATTCAGGTGGTCAGTGGTGACATTCGTCAGGTCCTGGTTGGCGGGGTGCAGGCGCTCCAGCAGGATGGTGTCAGCGCCTTTGCAGTACAGCCGGATCTTGCCCTCGGGGCTGCGGACTGTGGGACGCAGGGGACGAGCTGCCAGGCTCAGGGCTGCAGGAGCAGCTCCTGCTCCAGGCCCCAGCCGTGTTCCTCCACAGCCACCCTGCACCTCGCAGAGCCAAGCACCCCAGCCCCACTGCAGCCCTCCCGCAGCCCCGGCGCTGTGCCCAGAAGCTCACCGATGACAGACATGCGCTTGCGGATGTTGTTGAAGTCCAGGATGGCCAGCAGCTGGTAGGTGATGGCCCGGCCCAGCTCGTGCACTGTGATGGTTTTGGGTGTGCGGGACCGGAACACGAAGCCGAAGTTCCTGGCGGCCGTGACCAGAGCCCCCTCGTCCGGGGACTGAGCCTTGTAAAACAGCTCCCCTGGGGGCAGGGGACAGCACGGGGATCAGGGCCGGTGCCCCTCCCGAGCTGGGCAGGCAGTGCTGCCCTCCTCGCCCACCTTCGCTCTTCTCCTCGGACATGACGGTGTGGCAGAGCGAGAGCAGGCGGAAGAACTCGTGCACGTGGGGATCCCCCAGCTTGACAGCTTCCAGCAGGCTGGGGTCCCAGAACTGGAACCGTGGATCCGCCAGCGGGTTGAAGGAGAAATCAACCGGCTCTGGCCTCTGGCAGGGGGAGAGGACAGGGTGACAGGACAGGGTGACATCCGTGACACACGGCCACCAGCACCGCAGGCACCGGCCCTGAAGCGCCCTTACCTCTCCCAGCTCTGCCTTGTGACCCAGCATGTCCTGCACGTCGCCTGCAAACCAGGGCACGGAATTAACCGAGGCAGGGAGCGAGCGCTGCTGTCCTGCTGGTACCCACGCCCAGGAGTGCCACAGGACAGCCCCACGGCGCTGCAGATAGCCCCCCTCATCCCCTCATCCCCCCCAGGAGAAGGAAACGGCTGCCCCAAGGCATCTGCAGAAGAGGAGCCGGCGCACCCACGCCCCGAGGCAGCCCCATCCCTATCCCCAGTGCTCACCGTAGCTGTGCCCGTTCACGGAGCACTTGCTGAAGACCATGATGTTCTGGGTGAGGGTGCCGGTCTTGTCGGAGAAGATGTACTCCACCTGCCCCAGCTCCTCGTTGAGGGTGGTGGTCCGGGCCTCGGCTGGCGTCCGGCGCTTGGCACAGTACATCTTCTTGTCCCAGTTGATGAAGTAGCTGTGCCCGAGCCGGATCACCTCCACGCTGCGTGGGGGGCACAGCCAGGTGTCACCGGGGAGGGCAGCACCCTCTGCTGAGCCAGCGATGGGCACACGCACGCCCACCCCAGGCCCCCAGCCCCGGGGGCACCCTGGCACCCAGGGCCCCAAGCTGCTTTCTGTCTCCCGCGCCCTTCCCCGGGGCTGGCCCGCACCCACTCCTGCCAACAGCCGCCAGCAGGGACACGGAGGGGACAGCTCGCAGGGCTCCCCGAGCTTCTCACACACCTACGTGCCCCAAAACCCCCTCCCCAGCCCCCAGGGCAGACAGCAATGAGCTAGTGGGAGGGGTGGGGGCGACACGTTCTTACCTCGGGGCTAAGGGTGACAGAACCCATGCTGGGGAACGAAAAGAGAGAGAAATTAAAAGAGAGAGAGAAGGGGACAGTGCAGGAGCCTGGGAGCTGCAGGAGGGCAGAGCAAAATAACCAGCATGCAGCCAGGGCAGGGAGAGATGAGCAGCCAGACAGACACAGCCAGGGGGGGCCCCGAGGGACCTGCAGGGCCTCAGGTCTTGGGGTATCCCCAAGGGCAGACGTGGCCCATCTCCAGGAGAGCAGCCCGCGCCCGCCCCGCGCACGCAGCCCTGCCCCGGGGTCTCCATCCCCATCTCCCCTCCCCAGAGGGCAGCCCCGCTCCTGGCGCCTGCCCCTCGCACCCCCACGGCCCAGCCCCACAGCCCCTGCCCTACCTCACGTAGAGCGAGATGGGCACCACGGTGTTGAGGATGATGATGTAGGACCAGAAGGAGAGGAAGCCGGAGAAGAAGGCACTGTGCACCCCCTCGTCCCAGGGCAGGTAGATCTGGAAGCAGACGCCCACCTCGTGCTCCCAGATGGCGTTGCCGATGGCCAGGATCACACCCATGCACACCAGGAACCCGAAGATCTGGGGCCGGGAGGGGACATCAGAGCCCCGGCCGGGTCAGGGACGGGTTCCCCCAGAGCTCCCTCTCCACACACCCAGAGCACCAGCGTGTTCATCAGCCGGTCGATGCTCGTCCGCTTGAATTTGGTCCGGCCGCTGTTTTGCATCAGCTTTGTGTCGGGACCTGGGGAGAGGGAAAGCTGTCGGTGGGTCCCCTCCTCTTCTCTTCTCTCCCCTCCCCGGGGGGGCAGCGGTGCGGGGCCGTCCCAGCCCACCTGCGAAGATGACGAGGCCGAAGCACCACTCGGTGTTGCGCAGGACGCAGCCCCGCAGCAGCATGTTCTGGTTGCTCAGGGGGTACTTGTTCTCCTTCCAGTACAGCGTCCCGCCGAACTTGTCCAGCTTATTGTTGGGGGGCTCACAGATGACCTCACCTGGACGCAGAGGACAGCTCAGCTCTAAAGCACCTTCTCCACCTCCATTCCAGCTCCAGCTCCATCCCAATGCTCCCAGCACCCTCCCCAGAGACCCATTTTGAGCCACGGGACTGCAGCACCACACGGATGGTCCTGGTCTCTCCAAGAGCAAGGCAGACCCAAGCCAAGTGACGGAGGAGGACAGCCACGAGCTGCCCCATCGCAGCGCGCTGCCTTCAGGTACTCACCATCAAACAGGGCCAGCTTGCTGGTGTCACCCAGCTCCGAGGTCACGGGGATGGCTTGTCGCACCTTCATGTTGGTCTCTCTGTGGGTAAGGAGGCGTTGCACAGGGTTAGCAACAGCCTGGCAGGGAGGAACTCACGAACACTCCCCCAGTTTGGGCCCCCGGCAGCTCCCACCCTGCCCTCAGCCTGATCTCACTCCTACCTCTTGCCTTCCCCTGCGACCCGAGGCCCAGGGATCGCCGGCACCCAAGGAGAGGGGGAGTTACCTACCCATCCAGCTCCGCGGTCTCTATGTAGCACAACCCATGGGGTTCACTGCTGGAGAGGAGGAGGAGGTCAGCCTGTCGGGAGAGACACGCTGAAAGGGCTGCGCTGGCGCTGGGGCTCCCCTCGGCCTCCCTCGGGGAAGCTCCTGGCCCTCCGCTGCAGCCCTGCCCTACGGAAGGTAAGGCCAGCAGGGTCTCTGGAGCTGACTTGGATGCCGTTGCCTGAAGTGCCCGTGTCAGACTAACCCCCAGACCTCAAACACAGCCTAAAACAACTTCCAGCCTCAGGAAACCCTGCGGTCTCAGCACCGAGGTGACAAAGGAGCACAAAAGCAGCGTGAGCAGAAAGCCCTCCGTGTCCCCGCGCGCTGCCCAGCCAGGGCCATGCTCATTTTGGGGCCAAACTCACTGCCACGAACTGGTTGTTCTCCAGCTTGATGATGTCCCCAACGCGGACGTTCATCCACTGCTCCTGCCGCAGGCTGCAGGGGGACAGCGGGGCGGCGTCACACGGGAGCCAGCAGCAGCGCTTCCCCGCGCCCCTCCGGAGGGGGCTGCATCCCGTGGGGGTCCCGTGCCCCCTCCCCAGCGGCCCTGGCCCCGTGACACTCACACTCCGCTGATCAGCACCTGAGACTGCCGGTTGTTCACCTGGTTGTCGCTCTTGTGGCGGAACTGGGCGCAGAAGGGAAGAGACAGCAGCGTCAGCCACACCGGGGATGGGGTCCTGCATCCTCTGCCCTCCCCCCCCCACCACCACAGCCCCAGCATCGCCCCCACCACCCAGCCCTGTGCACCCACCCAGGCTCACAGCCCCCCGCCCAGCTCCACGTCCCCGTGCCCGACACGGGGTGGGCAGCCCCAGGAGAGGGGCGCACGGGGAGCACTCACGTAGTCGTCGGTGGCATCTTTGACAGCTGTGATGGTTAAGACAAGAACCAAAGGCACGATGGTGGTGAACCAGGAGAGCGAAGAGATCTGCGGGATCAGCTGGGGACGGGGAGAGGGAGTTACAGGGACAGGGCAAGCCCCGGCCCCACGCCACCAACTCTGCAGCTCCCCGGGGCCAGGACGTGCCCTGGGGCCCCGTCTGCACGGCCCAGGAAGGACAGCGTGGGGGCTCCCATCGCCCCCGGCCCCCAGCACTCACCTGCAGGATGAGGAGGAAGAGGAAATAGGTGTTGGCCACTTCCTGGAACTGCTCGAAGAGGTTGACAGGCAGGAAGGTGACAATGTTGTACTTGGAGGTCTTGATGCAGTTGCTCTGAGGACGGAGCGGGCAAGAAGGGAGGCTCAGGAGTCGCCGAGGCCCCGTGGCTCCCAGCACCGCTCTGGGGCAGGGCTGCAGCACAGCTCCCCCCCGATTTTGGGGATATAAACCCATCCCCCTGGCTCCTGCCCTAGTGCCAACGCTGTGGCATCTTCCTCGAGAAGCCAATTCCTCTGCCTCCGCCGCCAGCCGGTACCCGGGGTTGGCCTCCTCCTCCGGAGCATCCCAGCGGCTCCCAGTCCCCCCAGTGGCTCCCAGTCCCCCCGGTGGCCTCCCAGGCCCAGAGCCTCCAGGGCCTCCCGGGCGGTGAGGCCGAGGCAAGGCCTGGTCCAGAGCAGCCAGAAATAACCTCCAGCGTGGAGGGGGAGGCCAAGGTGAGCGCTGCCCCTCCCCCGGCCGCTCCGGAAGCTCGTTAATTAGCCAGACCTCGCTGCTCCAGGACCGGGCAGGGGGCGCAGGCAGATCTGGGGGGGGGTCAGCATCCTGATGGGGGCCGCGTCACCCCCTGGGAGCACACGATGCCCCCCCTCAGTCCCGGCCCCGCAGCTTCAGGGCGTTAGCGGCCGGTCAGCACCATCACCTCAGGGCCAAACGGCAGCTTTTCGCCCCAGCCCCCTGCACCCACCCGCTGGGCAGCGCAAGGCCCGGACCCCGGACCCCCGCGGGGGCGCTGCCGGGGCCCCCCCCACTCACCGCGTACTGGAACTTCTCGTTGTACTCCCGCGCGTTGGCTCGCACCCGCCGCTCCTCCTCTGCAACACAGCGCGTCCTCAGCCCCGCACCCCCACCCCACAACTGCCCCCCAGCCCCAAAACCGCCCCCCGACCCCAAAACAGCCCCCCGACCCCAAAACTGTTCTCCCCGGCCCCAAAACTGCCACCCCCAGCCCCAAAACTGCCCCCCCAGGCTCTCCTATCCCCCCCCAACTCACCTGCACCCCAAATCCCCCCGGCCCCAACGCCCCAGCCCGGTCCCTGCACCCCATGAACCCCCCCACCCCGGGCTGCATCCCCCCCCCCTGCCCCAGGCCCTGCACCCCGGGGCCCCCCGGCCCTGCTCTGCGCCCCCCCGGCGCTGCGGCCCCGTTCCTCCTCCCCCTCCCCTCCCCTCCCCGGCCCGTTCCCGTTCCCGGTGCCGTTCCCGTTCCCGCAGCCCCGTCCCTCACCCACCTGCCCCCCCGGGCCCCCGGACCCGCGGCCACTTCTCGGGCATCTCCCGGGGCACCGTCATGGCTGCGGGCCCGCGGCGCGCCCCGGCGGCGCCATCCCGCGCGGCCGGTGCCGGTGCCGGTGCCCCGGGCCCGCCCCGCCCCGCCCCGCCCCTCCCCTCCCCGCCGCTGCGGGAGCCGCCGCGTTGCCGGGGCAACGGCCGCACCGGGCCCAGAGCGGCCTACCGGGGCCCACCGGGACCCACCGGGGCCCGCCGGGGCCTACCGGGGCCCGCCCCGCTCACCTGGGGCCCGCCGGGCCGCGCAGCGCTCCATGGCCCCGCGGCCCCGCAGCCCATGGGGAGCGGCCGGGCGGGGGCCCGGGGCCGGGGCCGGGGCCGGGGCCGCTGCGGCCCCGCTGCCGCTGCCGCCGCCTCAGCGCCCCATGGCCGCGGAGGCGCCGGTCGGCGGGCGGCGGCGGAAGTGATGCGGGGGCGGCGGGGAGAGACCGGGGGGGGGACCCCGGGACACGGCGGGGAGCGGGGCCGGGGCCGATGGTTGTGACCCCCCCATGACCGGTGTCCCCCCCCCGGTGCCCCCTCCTCCTCCCGGTGCCCCCCCGCGGTTCCCCCTGTTCCCGGTGGCCCCCCCCGGTGCCCCCTCCTCCCGGTTCCCCCCGTTCCCGGTGCCCCCCCCCCGGCCCGGTGCCCCCCAGCACAGACACACGGTGCCCGCCTCGGGGCTCCTTTATTGTGGCCGCTGCCCGCTGTCACTTGTCCCAGGGCCCGGCTCCCAGGGGGATGGCGGTGCTGCTGCTGCCGCCGCCACCGCTGTCCCGTTTGGCCCCCCGGGCCCCGCCGCCGTCCTCCGCCGGGTGGTGGAAGGCCACGAGGAGCTGGTACAGCGCCGTGCCCACGGCCGCCCCCAGCAGCGGGGCCACCACCGGCACCCACCACCAGGCGTTGTCCCTGCTGGGGATGGGAGCAGCGTGGGCGTGGGGGCGTCCGCGCTGCCCCCAACCCCTTCCCCGTGTCCCCCCCCTACCCACCTGAAGACCTCCGCGCCCCAGCCCGCCACGTAGGTGAAGAGCCGGGGCCCGAAATCCCGCGCGGGGTTCATGGGGCAGCCGCAGTTGGAGCCCATGGAGACCTCGATGGAGAAAACCAGCAGGGCCACGGCCACCGGCTCCAGGCCCTCGGGGACGCGCTTGTTGCGGGCGTCGGTGATGGCCAGGATGCCCACGATCAGCAGCGCCGTGCCCATCACCTGCGGGGCCGGCAGGCAGCTCAGCGCCACGGGGGCCAGCGCCCCGGCGGGGGGACACGGGGCTGGCACCCACCTGGTCCAAGAAGCCGTTGGAGAGGGAGAGGTACTCGGCGGGGTACGTGGCGAAGATGGAGGCGGTCTCCAGGGGGCCGGAGGCGGCGAGGGTCCCGTTGCTGTAGAACTGGATGGCGTCTGCGGGGCAGAGCCAGCGCACGCGGGCCGGTGACCCCTCGGTGCGGGGCACAGGCAGAGCCAGGACCCCGGCAGCACGCCTGCCCCGTGCACACCCTGTCCCCACAGCGCTGGGGTGCACGTGGGCTTCTGCATACCATAGTACAGGGCGTAGACAGCTCCGGCGGCGATGAAAGATCCCAAGGTCTGCACGGCCACGAAAATGGGAAATTTCCACAGCGGGAGCTGCCCCAGCAGGCACATGCAGAGGGAGAAAGCCGGGTTCAGGTGAGCCCCTGCAACAGAGCGGGGAAGAGGGGCTGGGAGCTGGGGGCCTGAAGGATCTGAGCCGGCAGCAGCCTGGTGCCGGAGGGACGAGCGTAGGGAGCACGGAACAGAGCCCCCGCAGCAGCGCAGGGACCCCGGCCTCACCAGAGACTCCCCCCGCCGTGTAGATGGCCACCATGACGGCCAGGGCACCCGCCAGGTAGGCAGTGAGGATGTTCCCCTTGGTCCCGGAGCTGGTGACCATCTGCGCCGAGCCGCTCAGTGTGATCAGCTGGGGGAGAGGGGCACGGCTCCACCACCGCCTCCACACCCCCGGCCCCTCGCTGAGCCCCTGCACAGCACCCGTGGTCCCCCCCCACGCTGCGGCCACTGTCAGGACCACCACCACCACCCCGTGCCACGCGCTGCCCCGGTGCCTCTTCCCCTGCAGTCTCCGTGGTTTTGCATGGTTGGGCGTGGGGCTCCCCCATTTTCTGGGCTCCAGCTGCCCACGCGGGATGGGCCAGGCAGGACTGTGGTTACTGCCCTCACTCACGTTTTCGATGATGAGGGAAAAACATTATCAGTAACTGAGTCACCAGCTTCTGCAGGGAGACCTCAGGGCTGGGGGGCGCTGGCAGAGCTGCGGTGCCAACGTTCACCGCTGCTGGATCCATCCCAAGTGCCCAGCACAGCTCTGGAGCCCAACCTTTGCCTGCCTTGGGGCAGGAGGCGTCAAGGCACGCGTCGCCCAGCTCTGCGCCCTCAGGCACTCTTGGCAGCGCCCGTTTCCTTATCACACCGGAGCGCCCGCAGCAGAGGGTGCATCGGGCATCGTGGGACCAGGGTTCACACCAGGGTGAGGCGAGTTTGGGGTCACTGTCAGTCATGGCACGGCCACCCCCCAGGCAGCCCCATCCCATCCCCATCCCGGGGCACAGCGCAGCCGCGGGGCTGCAGGACCCCAGTGGTGGCCGCCCCACGCTCAGCCCCGGCCCTGTCCCCCCCACAGCCCCCGTGCCCCGCTCACGATGAGCACGAAGACGGCCAGCAGCTCGGCCAGGCACTCCCGCAGGAGCTGGTTCCGGACGCGGAGCAGGGCCTGAGCCCTCTTCGAGAAGGACGTGGAGCCCATGGGGCCGGCCAGGCAGGGGCAGTGGCAGAAGCACCGGCTCCCTGGGGCATTTTATGAGCCCCGGGCTGGGGTGGATGATAACACGCAGACTTTACACCAATCAGGGCTGCGAGCTGCAGCAGGGAGACGCCTCGCAGGGACCAGAGTCCCGCGTGGGGCTGTGGGCAGCAGCCGCGTCCCTGCTCCCACCCGTCCCTGCCTGCGGTGCCGGAGCCCCCCGAGGATCCCCCGGTGGCTGCAGGGCACCGAGTCCTGGCTCGTGTAAGTCTGTGCTGCCCCGCGTCCCGGTGTGGGAGCCTCCCCAGCTGGAGAGCTGCTGCTTTCCTCCGCCGGGTCCCTTCCCAAGCCACAACCGCAGGCAGCGCTAATGAAAAGGCCTTGGAAGTGCTCCCAAGGCCCTTGAGAAGGGCCCGGGGGAGGCAGGCAGGGAGCAGCGCGGGCACGGGGCCACGGCAGAGGAGCCCTGAGGCTGTCTGCACCCACAGGGCAGCCCCCGGAGCTGCAGTGGGACCCCCAGCTCCAAATCTGGGGGGGTCGCAGCCCACCCTGTGCCCGAAGGAGCCTCGCACACCACTGTTAGCATAAATAGATTTATTGCTCTGTACACATCTACATGTTTGCCCCCAAAACTTGGCGGTGCCCCAGAAGGGGGGACGGGGGCAGCCCCCAGTGCAGCCGCTGCATCCCTGCAGGATCTGGCCGAGCTGCGAGGAAAACGGGCGGTGAGAAGGGGCTGCGCCCACCCTGGGCAGAGCCAGGAAGCCCCCCCCTGTGCCCCCCACACCCCTCTCACGTACTGGGGGTGGCCAGCAGGAGGTCAGGGCTACCAGCCGGAGAACCAGCGACGGAAGAAGCTGCCCAGCACGGCCGAGGGGTCGCTCAGGGTGGGCGCACGGAGCTCGTCGTGCGGCGGCCACGTGCCTGCGAACTGCGCCAGCTCCCCTGGAGGGCAGGGGGGGCTCGCTCGCAGGGCGCTGTCCCCTTCCCCTCACCCCTCCTGTCCCCCTCCCCGGCGCCCCACTCACGGTCGTCCACGCCGAGCAGCTCCTCGCGGTGCTCCTTGCCCTGCCCGTCCTCCGTGGTGGTGCTGACGAAGGCCTGGGTGCCCCTCCGCAGGGTGACAGTCGTCTCGCGGCGGCCGTGGCTGTCCTGCACCGTGCGGCGCTCCTCCACCGCCTGCACGGGGCACACACAAAGTGGCACGGGGCACCCATAAGGTGGCATGGGGCACCCACACGGGGTCACTGGGCACTCATAAGGTGGCATAGGGCACCCATTCCATGGCACAGGGCATCCATAAGGTGCCATGGGGCACCCACACCATGGCGCAGTGCACCCATAAGGTGTCATGGGACACCCATTCCATGGCATGGGGCACCCATAAGGTGTCAGGGGGCACCCACACCATGGTACAGGGCACCCACATGATGGCACGGGGCACCCACACCACAGCACAGGGGCACCCATGCCATGGCACGGGGCACCCATACTGTGGCACGGGGCACCCACACCATGGCACGGGGCACCCTACACGATGGCACGGGGACACCCACGCCATGGCACGGTGCCAAGCACACTCACCCCGTCAGGCAGCGTCATTTTGGTGACGGAGACGCTCTGGAAGTAGGAGCGGGGCTGGGGCTCGTGGGGCCGCAGGATGGTGCCCAGCCCCTCCGAGGACACCTGCGAGTCCAGATCTGCGGGGGGGCCGCACGGTGAACGCGGGGAAGGGGCGCCCGGCCCCGACCCCCCCCAGTACGAGAGGTGCCCCCTGCACCCACCTCGGTCCTCCCTGCGCTCCGGGGGGGCCGGGCAAGCGTCCTCCAGCTGCAAGGCAAAGCCGGGCACCGGTCACCGGAGCCCGGTGCCGGGACCCGGGGGGGGCTCTGCCACCCGAGGGTCCCCCCCGGCAGGGCAGGGCCCCCCCCCACGTACCTCAGGGAGGAGGCTCCAGGGCCGGGCCGGGTCTCGGGAGCCCTCGGGGCTGTCCGGGTGCTTCAGCATCGAGTCCCGCAGCGGCCGCCCGGGGCCGGGGCCGGGGCCGGGCAGGGGGGGCTCTGCGGGGCACAACCGGGGGTGAGGGGGGGTGAGGCCGGGCCTCGGGGCCCCCCCTTGCGGTCCCGTTCCCACCTATGGCCGGGGGGGGCCCGGCCCAAGCCCCCCCGAAGGAGCCCAGGAGCTCGGCCGCGTCCCGGAACAGCTCCTCGAGGGCCCCCCCGGGGCCGAAGCCGAAGCCGAAACCATCGGGGGGCGGCGGCGGCCGGGGGGGGCCCTCGGCGGCCTCGTCCTCGTCCTCGTCCCGCGGCGCTCCCCCGAACAGCGGCTCCCGGGGCCTGCGGGGGGGGGGAAGCTGAGACCGGGAAGGGGAACGGGGGGCCCGCAGAGGGGGCCGGGGGGGTGTAGGGGAGGCCCGGAGGGGGCTCCGGGAGGGGGTCCCGGGCCCGGCCCCGGTACCTGCGGCCCCCCGGGAGCCCGAAGAAGCCGCGGAAGGCGTCGTAAAAGCTCATCGGGCCCCGCCGTAAAGCGCCGCCGCCGCAAAGCGCCCCCGGGACCGGGACCGGGACCGGGACCGGGCCCAGGGCCTCCCCCCCCGCCACGGCGCTTGTGGGGAGGGGACGGGAGCGGAGGGGGCCTGGGGCCTGTCGGGGGGCGCAGCCCCAGTAACACACCAGTAACAGCAGCTGTCCCAGTAGCACCAGTAACACCAGCAATCCCAGTAACCGCACACCAGTAACAGCAGCAGCCCCAGTCACGCCGGTAACACAGCAGCCACCTCATTAACACCAGTGGTCCCAGTAACACACCAGTAACCCCAATAACACCCCCAGCAGCAGCCCCAGTAACCCCACTAACACCAGCAGCCCCAGTAACACACCAGTAACCCAAGTAACACCGCCAGCAACAGCCCCAGTAACACCAGTAGCCCCAGTAACACCAGAGCACGGCCCCCAGAGGCAGGGGGAGCAGGGCCAGGCGGTGACGTCCCTGTGCTGGGAGCCCGGGGGCCCGAGGGGAGAAGGGGCCCATGAGGGGGGGGTCCGGGGGGCTGGGGCCAGCGCTGCCCCCCCAGGGCACAGGGAGGGATGAGAAAGGACACACGTCGCTTTGTGATCTTTATTCTCTTCAGTAAATAACCCCCACGGGGGCTGCAGTTGAAGTGAGCGGTTTGAACTGAAAAATACAAGATCTGGACTGCATAGAAAAAAAAAAAAAAAAAAAAAAAAAAAAGACCAAAAGTAAAGGAGAAGCAGGAGATACTTACAGCGTGCGGGGGGGCAGGGCCTGCGCTCGGGGCCCGCGGAGGGAGAACAGAAAATGGGGGGGGGCCCTCCCCAGCTCCTGGGGGTGGTCGCAGAGAGCAGCGGGGGCACGGAAATGAGAGAACTAGAGGACGGCGTGGGGTTTTTGTTTTTATATACAAGACACATTTATCCATTAAATTTAGAACACGGTACAAAAAAAACACTTCAACTAATTCATCTTACAATGCTGTTCATATCAATTACTGTTCTTATTCCTAATAATAAGGGGGTTTGCTGTAGGCGACTCGCAGCTTCCACTCCTTTGGATCCGAGAGGTTCTGGGGCAGCAGGAGGTGCGGGGAGGGGGAGGAGGGAGAAAGGAGTAAAAACCAAAAAAGGCCCCTACGGCAAACGATTCAGAATCTGAATGCAGAGAGAGGAGGAGGAGGAGAAAAAAAAAAAAAAAAAAAAAAGAAAAAATACAAATTCTATATTACATACAACAGGAAAGGTGGCTGAAAACAGACAATGCGGAGCCGCCTGCCGGCCCGCCCTGCCCTGCCCGGGGGCCGCGGGGGCCCAGGCGCTGCCCCGCGCAGGGCGCTCTCCTCCCCGCATCCGTCGGCGTCGGCTCCGTGGGACTCATCCGGAAGCAAGTGGTGGGCGAGGGCCGCCCCGGCCTCAGTTGGCGCCCCAGCTGTAGCTGTTGTAGGCAGACTTGTTGGCCTGGGATTTCTGGGGGATGGAGCTGCCTTGGCTGCGCTGCCCGGAGCCGCTCTGCGGGGAAGGGGGGGGGGGGGCAAGGAGGAGAAGCAGAGGGTTAGCACCGGGGCGCGGGCGCTGCCATCCCTGGGGTCCCAGCCCCGGGCAGCTCCGCAGGGTGACGCTGGCACCGCTGGCCCCGGGGCGCTGCGGGCTACGGCTCCTCGCTGAGCCGCCTCAGCCCAGCACAAAGCTCCCCGCGGCCTCCGGCACCGGCTCCCGGGTGGTCAACCGGAGACCCCGGCGCCGTGCCGCTGTCCCCCCCCCTTGGTGCCGTCCTCCGGAGCAGCGGCGGCAGCGAGGGCCCTGGCCGCACCGCGGGGGGAGAGAGGGGAAGGGGATGAGCACGGGGGTGTGTGTCTGTGCGCGCGGGTGTGTGTGTGTGCACATACTGACTGCGGGCCTCTCTCCTCGCCTGGCGGGGCCACGGGGGGGGGACGGAGGGGGCTACGTGAGCCTGGGGGGCCTTAGGGGCGGGGGGAGACCCCAGGGCAAGTGCAATGCATTATCAGAGAGGTTCATTACCTGATCTTCCTGCTGGCGTTGGCAGCACAGTATCATCTGCAAATATGGAAGCTGTTGCAGTACCAGGATATGTAAAATAAAGGGACAAACTATGACAATAGAAATCCACGGTTAGACCTGAAAGCTACGGCGGGGTCGTGGCTGTGGCGAGGAACCCCTTTAGAACTGCCTTAGGGCCTGCGGAGCCGCCACTCCGAGCACCGGGGAGGTCAGGACGGACCAGGCATGTCTGCGTGAAGGGGCACTACCCGACCGTACCTGGTACAGCCCAGCAGCAAGGGGCTGTGCCGAGTACCCCCCAGCGGAGCGCACCCCGGGGCCTTCCTCACCTCGTCCTCATCGGCCCTGTGTGTATGTGCATGTGCGTGTCACCGCGTGTCCGCATGTGTCCGCTGCGGGGCGTGAGGGAGGGAGGGAGAGGGGGGGGGCCGGGGGGAGCGAGAGCCCTAGAGATACCCCAGCGAGGGGTGTAGGTACCCCTGGGGCAGGGGGGGCGCTTACCTGCCCGTCCTGCTGCAGGTGGTGGTGGAGGATCTGCGAGTGGGGCTGCTGATGCGGGGTCAGGATGTGCATGAAGGGGGTGGGGGGGTACGCCGCCGCCGTCGCGGGGTTGATGGGGCCGCCGCTGCCCAGCGCCGAAGGCAGGTTGAAGGAGGCTGCCGGGGTTCCAGTGTGAAATCCCTGCTTCTCGAAGGATTGCTGAGGGGGAGAGGCCAGCGGCGGGGTAAGGCCAGGCACCGGGACGCTTCCCCTTCCCAACACAAGTCGTTGGCAAGGGAGCCGGTGCCTGGTGCAGAGCACGCACCGATTCTCCACCCACAGCCCTCCCTCGGCTCAGAACTGTTTTAAGTGAGGGAAAGCCAAGTGTTCCCCTTCTCCCTGTCCAGGGGCTCCAAGGGGAGACCCCTCCTCACCCAGGGAGGCAGTGCCTGAGCTCCCCAGCAAAGCGGCGCACGGCAGGCACCCACCTGAGTTTTGGAGTAGACAGAGCCCGAGATGTCCGGCACGCCTGTGTTACTGGATGTCACAGATACACCTGGGGAGAAGGAAACACCAGCCTTAGGGGTCAGCGGGAGCTGCTGCTGGCAGAGCCAGCATGGGGAGGCAGGGAGCAGCCCAGTGATCTGCCAAGACTGGGAGACATCCCCCAGGGAGCAGAGCCTTGGCAAGGCCAAGGTGCAGCGTGCCAGCACCAGGGCAAACTCTTCCTCTGAACAATGGTAGTTTCTGAAAGCATCCAGAAAAAAAATAAAGTCAGGGGCCTGTTGCCACTCAGAGAAACACGAATTCCTGAAAAGCTCAGAAAAGAACTCTGAGAAGAGCTGAGAGGATGCAGCAAATTAAACAACGCCCCGAGCATGATGCACTGGCAGGAAGGGCCTGCGAGCTCCTTGGCCATGAAACAGGCAACGGCGACAACTGTAGGCTGATGGGGTTGGTGCAACAACTGGCAACGTGGACACACAGCCCACATTTGATGCTTGGTGTTTCTAAAAGGTGGGGATACAGACAAAAGCCTCTGCAATCATTTAAGGCATGCAAAAAGTGTTGAAGATTTGAAAGAATCAGGTTCTGCTTTCTCAGAAAGTTATTTCAGGTGACCTGCTGCAGAGCTGAAGTATCTTTGTGACGAGAAAACAGTCCTAAAAGGTTCTCAGTCCTAAAAGGCTCTAATGCAGTGGAAAAAGGCAGCACAACTGGAATCTAGAGGCTGGAAGACAGATCCAAACGCAGGCCCTTCTCAATCAGCTGATGCTGACCAGTGAAACAAGACAAGTGGCAGGTTCACCGCCACCCTGCTTCTTAGAATCGGGACAGGACGCTTCTCTAGAAAGCATGCCAAGTGCAGGAGTCAAACAAGCTCCCAGGCTCAGATCTGGAGTAACCGTTGATTTATCGATCACATGTACATAGTAAAATAACTCAGTGGCTTCAGCTCTGGTGTGAGCTAAGGCCCAGCCGTGCAGCTGCGAGTCTCAGAGGGCATGAAATACTCTGAGCACCTCAAAGCCACACCAGGCCTGTGAATGCAGAACAAGCCTGGGCCTCCTCGAGGAGGAATCAAACCACACGTGAGCTGCACCGAGGCCATTTCCCCTTCTGGATGCTGCTGATGTGAAGGCAGCAGTGCCCTCACGCAGTCAGGGAGACTGCGAACAAACCCCACAATAACAACTCTGCTGAGGTAAGGATGCCTGGCCAGGTCTCTTACCAGCGCTGTATCCGTGGGAGCCATAGCCACTGGGCTGCTGGAAAGGGGTCGCTGATGCGTTGACGCTGACATTCACACCATGCTGCTTGGAAGAGGTAGGAGCAACCTGAAGAAAGGAGAGGAAAGGAGTGAGAAGCAGCTCTGCTGAGGTGTTCTGACCCAAACGCCAAGTCCTGCCTCCGGGGAACTCACAGGGAACACGGCGGGCCCGTACTGGAAGGTGCTGGGGAGCCCTGGTACCCCTGTGTAGTACGGCAGACTGGTGTAACTGTAGCCAGGAGGCAGCGCTGGGTTCAGGAACGTCTGCTGCGTGGTGTGGTGAGTCTGGGTCTGGCTCTGCTGGGGCTGGGCCAGAGTCGTTGCAGGAGCGGGGGAAGAGGCATCACCTCGACCGAATTTTGTTAAGTCACCTGGAACACAGATGAAAGGGGAGTGAGGATCAGATGCACCAAATCCTGGCCCACTGCAGCTCATCAGAAGGCTGTGTCACCTCTGGGCTAAGAGCGACACGGATCAACCCCCCTCCTGCTGTGCAGGCAAGCCCTCAGACCCCAGTGTGACGTGCCAGATAGGTACTGGTGAGGCTGTGCTGCTCGCCCATCCACTGCCAGGCAGAACTTCAGCAGAGAGAGGAAACCCACAGCAGCTGAACCAAGGAGCTGCAACGCCCAACACCAGCCCACCTCCAAGCCCTGCATAACCCCTGCTGCCAGCCACCTGCACAGGAGCAGTGCTGGGGTGCTGGAGTATCCCAAGTGCCCTCTGTGCAACCCCAAACACTGCTCCCCAAACCAGCCCCAGGCAGCCTGGGGGCCCTGTCCTCACACCAAACAGCTCTTCGAGGAGCTGAGCCAAGTATCTTCCAGCTGAGGATGTGTGAATGGCCCCTTTTTGCAAGCAGGGCTCCCACCTCCCTCCTTCTTGCCTGGTGGCACTGAATCAAATGTCACTGCGGAGGGCCAGCAGCCCGCAGGGAGTCGTCGGAAACCTCGCTTCCTCTCTCCCCTGTCTGGGCTCGGCTGCGGGGAGCGGGGAAGCCTCCCTCTGCCCTTCTTTAGGAGCACCTGCTTGGCTCCTCCACGCAAACACTCTCCCTATTCAGAGCTCACACAGTAAAGCCAGTGAATTTCTCAGCACTGCCCCAGCTCACAGGCAAGGCCAGGGTAGCCACACACATTAATTATCATCGATGTTAACTTGGCAAATCATGCAAGCAGCAGCCCTGTGCTCTGAGCTTGGGATTTCAGCCTCGGCGTGCCAGGCAGAAACACTTCTGCACAAACAAGCTCCCGCTGAAGCAGGGGAGAAGCCGTGCTGGAACAGGAGCGATCCACAAAGTGCAGCAATTCCCAACGCATGTAAAGGCTCAGAGCAACTGCTGCTCACAGGCCTCCTTTCTCTAATTCGCCCTGTGAATCAGCAGTTCAGACAAACAGCACCTTCCAAGGTCAATGAGAGATCAACCACCTGCTGGGCATTTAGTTTAAATCTGACAGATCCCAATTGCCCTTCTTCCTCTCAGACTGCTGCATGGTATAGAAACCAAATCTCTCCAGATATTCCATCCCAATTTTCTTTATATTTTCACTCCATGTGCCTTCAAAGCAGTGCTCACTGCTTAATCTCTGCCTTGCCTGAGAAGCAGCTCCCCAGTTTTGTGCCGTGTGGGTACTTCCAGCCCTTCCTCACTCCCTTTCCAACAGCCCCATCCTCTCCCACATCCCCATCCTCCTGGTAACACGCCTCCACGTGACCAAAGACGTGAGGAATTCAGCTAGTGAGAAAAGTGCTCCAGACCAAAGGCAGCACGGGAGGCTGGGGCTGACATAGCTCCAGTGGACCACGGCGCAGGGAACCACCAAGCAGCAGTGGTGTGTTTGGAAAAAACACCTGAACAGACACACAGCCAGCTCTGCCTTTTCCCCTACCAGAGTACGGATTGCTGCTCAGGCTGCCATCTCTTCCAGTCAGCGGGGTGGTGGGTGTAGGGAACGGGATGCTGTAGTAATCCTGAAGGATAAAAACAGAGGAGAAGCAGATTTATAAGCTCCATCCTGATATGCAAAGCAAAATCTTTTGGAAAACAGGGATTCCTGGAGAGCAGCCACTAGCTATGTTGGAGTATGGCAGTTCAGTCAGTCACATCAAGGCTGATGAGAGCCTGCAGCAACCCCAGGTTTTTATTGCATGCACCGTCCCCCTCGTCTGGCTATTGGAAGAACCAGATAAGGTCTACTGGTGTGCAGTCCTTAAAACGCCTGCATTTTCCCCACCACTTCATAACAAAAGTGACATACATCATATTTCTAAATATAAAAATCAGGATCAGAGGTATCAGGTATCTGCAGGAGCTCCTCACTCCACTGCTGGACACCACAGCTCTGCTTGCAGCAGCGTGCGTGGTCCTTAGCCCTGCTAAGGGCATCAGCACTGCTCCCTGAACTGGTGCAAGCAGTTCCTGAGCGTGAAGGAGCAATCGATTAACTCCTACTGCCAAAGAGGTGCATGCACTCAGCACCCGTTCTGCCAGCTTTTCAATTCCTCCTCGCAGCCTGAGGGGGCTGTGCACCCAAGGCATGCAGCACGGGCAGCTATTAGGGAACGTGGAAGTGTTCTGTGCACGTCAGCCTTCAGTACTCACCAACGGGAATCTCGTCTGGAGCATTTGCAAGTCATCATATCCATACACCTGTGGCTAGAAAAAGAGCAGATGATGTTAGGGACACAGATTAATTTAATTTTACATTCAGCATTCAGATGAAGATTGGATAAAGCCAGATCAGAGGTTACAGCAGCTGCAGACAGTCAGCATTCACTGCTGCAAGACTGATGCTGCAAAGAGTTTCTCCAAGCTGCTCAGAGGAAGAGAGCACCAATGCCTAACTCCACTGCCTCCGACTGCAAAGGCACTCAACAATTCTCCTCCAGAAGTTACTGCAACACTGAAATACGGCTTCATCTTCAAAAGAAAGCTGTGACATAGCCCTAACCTCCGTGGCAGTTGTCTCCCTTGTTCTCTTTTCTGTCACAGCACACAGCTATGCAGCTCCATACTTTTACGAGCCTCCGACTTTGGCTGTTGCTCCCCAAAGGCTGGGAAGGCCGCAGAGAACGGACAGACAGTACCTGCTGTGTGGTGACCAGTTACAGCCCCTTACCCACAAGGGTACATGGATTTCCTCTGCCACTACCTAGGGAACAGCAGGTCCAAGCTTCCTGGCCCAGGCTGCCCTGCTGGGCTGCTGTTACCAGCTTTAGCTCATGCTGTGAACCAGCTCGATCTGCCTGGCCATCTGGGGGCAGGTTTGGTTTCACTGCTGCACCCTGTCCCTCCCTGCTGGCTGAAGGCTGAACTAGGAAGGCCCCCGTGGCACGAGGTGGGCGTCCCACTCACCGGGTAGGCGTGTAGCAATCCTGGAGCCATGATGTATGGGTTAGGCAACAACGGTGGGACTCCAGGAGGGAGATTGGGAGGGGCTTTTCCTGAAGAAGGAAGAGAAAGGAAGAGTCACACAGGTTCTGGTCTGTGCTTCACTGTTTCTTTGTGCCTCCCCTCACTCGGCAGTTCCCAGGCAAGTACCTGATGTCGTTGCAACGGAGCTGCGAGTCGAGGCTGTCACCGTGGAGTTACTGCTGAGGCTGAGGCCCAGGCTGCTGACACTGCTGAGACTGGATGAAACGCTGACGACTGGCGGGGCAGCTGATACTGTGCTGGAGGAGGTGGAGAAAGTGCTAGCAGAAGAATGGAGGCTTGCTTCACTCTCCACACTTGTGTGCTGGGGAAGGAAGAGAAGAGAGTGAGGGAACCGGGCTGACGTAACTGGCTGCAGAAACACTGCAGGATGTGTGCAGAGCATCGTGCAGCTCTGCCTGCTCCCAGACATTCCCGATAGCCTGCGGTGAACTCGGCTGCTGCAGGCTACAAAGAAACCTGCTCTGCACCTGGCCTGAGACCAAAGTCCTGAGGCAGCCAACCCCTAACGCTTCCAAGCCACTCACGCTGCTGTGTCCCAACGCATCGAGCTGCTGGGAGAAGCAGGACTGAACGCCACGCCTGCAGCGAGGAGATTTATTCTGTGGCAGAAGCCAAGAACACAGGGCTCTACAGCAGGAGCTCCAGCAGTAAATGTTTGAACAGCAACACTCCAGCAGCTACAAATTTGCTCTGACATCTCGTTGCACCTCCATGTCATTTTTAAGATCTACTACAGGCTTGAGAGAAGCTGCTAGTGTGTCTGAAACAGGCAAGGGGGGTAAAAGCCTTAAGCCAGGGGTGCACAGGCAGTATCTGGACAGCAATAGAGGGGTGCACGGTGCTCGAGCACACCCAGACTCACCAGAAGAGTTGAAGTTGACGTTCGCCCAGAGGACGTGGATGAGGACAGACTGTTCTGCTGGGTGGGTAACGTACTGCAGAGAGAGCAGAAAAGCTGTCAAGCCGAGGTGCAAGAGTCTCCACTGGTAGCACCACACCAGATCCCATTCCCCACCTATGCTATGTGGTGAAAAAGTACATCCCCTGATGAGATCACATCCAAAAACCCCACGAGGCCTAGCTGCACCAAGGTGCATCCCAACACAGCCAGCAGCTCCCAGCCCAGGCCTCGAGCTGGCAAGGCTTCCCAGACAGAGCACCTGCACCACCCTAAAGGAAGGGAATTGTCTGCCTCCCCAGTGGAAGGACCAGCCCCACGGTCACTCCTCTCATCTAACTCTGGATACTTTCAAGTTGTTGGGGCTGTTGCAACAGCCGACCAGCTCTAGATTGGACCCAGACCTCTTGGAGGAGGCACCTTGGGATGGGACGAGTCGTTTCTATGCATCTCCCCCTCCCCGCTGCATGGAGCCCGTACAAAACACTCGGACACTTCGCCTCCCCAGAAAACCACCTCGTGTGCCCACCTGCTGAGCTGGGTGGTCGTTGTACTGGGGAGCTCCTCGCTGTGGCTCAGGCTGCTGAGAGCTGTCGAGTGCTGGCTGGCTGTTGTCAGCAAGGCCGACGCAGACACCCCGTCGTTGAGAGGCGCGATACTGGGAGCAGAGGGGGAATCAGACTTGACTGCGGGGCCTGTAGCACCTGTGAACAAAGAGCTTTGGGTTAGGGGCAGCTCACAGAGGACAGTGCAGTGGCAAGGATCAGCAAAGGTTCATCCAGAGGAGCTGGGAGGTCTGGGGGTCTCAGTGTTGCCAACCAGTTTCACACTTGTGACAGTGTCACTGTGTTCTGTGCCTCGCTTTGCCCCAGTACCCCCACATAGGGTCAATGGCTCTGCAAAGAGCTTCAAGCCCTGCCAATGAGGAGCTTTTCACAGAGTAATTATTGTCATCAGGGAGAAGATGTGAGGGCTAACTCATCAAGGATTTCATGGAACCACCAGCAGAAGGCTGAACAGTTCCAGGTAAACAAATGTGAGTGGCAGCAAAGTGTGAGTGGCAGCATTTAGTTCAGCACGGGAAGGACTTCCTATTAGCCCAGGTGAAGCTTTTCATCCAAAGCACAGAATCCCAGCAGTACAAGAGGCCCAGGACACCCGCGGCACTGGCAGACTCACCTTCAACGGCCTGTGTGGTTTGTAATGGCGTGGGTTGTACGGAACTGAAACCATTCTGAGGAAAAAAAAATAAATAAAAGAGTGTTGGGCATTGCAGCTGCTCATTTCCAGAGGCAGATCTAATGTCAACCCCTGCCCACACTCCCTCCTCGGCTGTGAAAAAGGGCACGCTACCAAATGCCATCAGACCACACTGGGGTCAGTCCCTAGCTCAGCTAGTCCAGCACCAACGTGAGCCCCAAGCACGTTTGGGAGACATGCAAGAAGAATCTCTGCTGCTGGCAGTTAGGCTGCCTCAACATCCCAAGCCCAAGCTAGCCAAAAATCAACATTACTGAACCCGCACAGCATGTGAGAATCAAACCCTGCAGATAACACTAAATCTTCAGCCCCAGTGTCACTCTGCTGCAGGGTAATTACGCGTGACACGAAACATGGCCCGCAATCCACTTAACCTCTGCTAACCCCAGCGGCCCAGCCCCAGGTAAGTCACGTAACTGAGGGCTCTGGTACCAGCCAGCAGAGCTCTCACCAGAGGCCACACGCCACGGGGTGAGGCTGGAGGATCAGACACGCTCAAACACTTGGCTTCCCCCGAGGCAGTGCTTCGTACCACACTTGCTCAGCAGAAAGGATGAGCAACGCTGCTTGCTTACCTTGGCCTGGGTCAGATCTTTCTGGGGCGAGGAGGAGATGGAATTTGGGTATCGCCTCGTCTGGGTGGATCTCTGTTCGTACAGTGGTCCCTGAGCGCTGTTCTGGGAGGTAAATGTTGCTGTCTGTATTGTGCCGCTCTGGTAACCAGACTCCTGGCTTTGATTGGACGAAATTGTGGATGAAGATTCACTACAAAGAACAAAAAGTTTTTGTTTTCCTCCAAATCACCCCTGTCTGCGAGCTGCTGACACAGACTGCGGGCTCACTGTTCCAAGTCTTCAAAATAAAGAGCCCCGAGCCCCAGCACGGAGGAGCCACACCACGCAGCCAAGGGCAGGAGCAGACCCAGGGAAGAGCTGACCCCGCTGCAGGAGGGTGCTGGCACCCAGCTGCAGGCTTGCCTCACGCTGCTCTGCTCCAGGTGACGTTTCATGAGCTGTCACCACTCAGGTCCCAGCACTCAAGGGACCAGATACCCGAGTGGCAGCCCAAGAGAAGGTGGGAGAAATTTATTTTGGCTGCACATCAGCACCTGTAGGTAGTCCTCCTGCACCACATCTCGGTGTGCCAGGCAAAAGCCCGTGGGAAGCACACGGAACCTGCTCACCAGGAGCAGCTGGGCCCGGGATTCCCTTCCAGTGTTTCCAGCAGAACAGTTTTCTGCAGGAAACTTCTGGTTTTTGTACAAGCACCCGAGGCCAACCGGTCACAGAACTGCCCGAAAGCCTGCTGGCAACTTGTGCCTTGCTGTTGCATACCTTGTCCCCCCTTTGCGACCACGGGCAGGGTCAGAAAGGGTCTACTAGAATGCAGTGTGACCGCAGCCCACGAGGAGAGCTGTTCCCTGCTCGGATCAATCAATCACCCCTTTCCTCAGGGGGTCCTCACCTGGCGGTGCTGGTGTACAGGCTGCTCGGGGACTGGCTAACGGCGGCGCTCGTGGTGGGCGTCGATTCGTACTCCGCCAGAACAGGCTCCGAACCAAACTGTAATGCCCCAAACTGCAGGTTTAGCCCTGAGATATCTGCTGAGCCAGGCATTTCCACCGCAAGTGCAGGAATCTGCAAGGCAGGGAAAACAGAAATGCTAAATCACTCCCCGGGATCAGCACAGAAAATGACTCCAGCTCCCCCAGTCCCACCGCACAGCGGTGGCTCACATCCTCTGAATTACTCTGTGCAACCCAGGAAGGCAACTGATCTCCATCATCCCCTCCTCCAGCCCCCCAAAGAGCCAACGCCAACCCCAGGAAGGCCAAGAGCAGCCTCTCCCTCAGCAGCACAAAGGGAGCTTGCTGGAGCTCTGACAACACAACGCCTCCTTCCCACCATCGCTCTGCACCTTGGATGTTAACGACGCTTTTTTCTTTTGCTGCTTCAGCTTCTGCTGTGCTGGCTGGGGACTGGAGGACTGGTTGTCTGAGGAGCCCGGGGACATTTGGGGAACGGGATTGGTTTTGCTGGGCAGCGGCGAAGAAGGGGGTGCCGGCACGGTCGTGGAGGCAGTCACCACGGGCTGCTTCTCCTGCATGAACACCTCGATCATGGTTGAAGTTGACGTGAAGGCCTGACGCTTGGTGAAGGGACTATGCACAGAAGAGTCCGTCGGGTTCTTGAGATCTGCCAGGGGCAGAGAGCTGAGTTAGGCTGCGTTTCCTTAAAACAGAAGCAAGTTCTGACACTTCTCACTATCAGGAAAAATAAAATCACTTCACACTGCACCTCCTGGGGTCCCTTAAAATGAGGGCGCAGAGAAGCCCAGCACCCCTGCTCCTCACTTTGCACTCTCACCACCATCCATGCTGAGACTTCTAAGCCCCTGTCCCCACAACTTATTCCGTCATCTCCAGGGGACAAAGCAAGCTTGGACAGCAGGAGTCCTCCATCCTCCCAGAAAAAAAACAGACTTTAAGGTCCCTTGCGTGGAGGCACCGCGTGTCTGCTCAGCACGGGCTTGGCAGTGTTTTCTCCCCCTTCTCTGCCAACATTGCTGCATTTCCTTGCCTGCTCTTTCCCCTGAAAATGCAGGGCACCCTGCGAGCAGCACCCCCAGCCTCAGGACCACCCTCCTCTGCCTAAAGCAGCCAGGAGCACAGCCCATTAATACACAGCTCCTCTTCCCTCCGACGCTCCTCTGTGGCTCCTTGTCTGAAAAGATCGGGAGCTGCCAACACTGACTGCAGCTAGGACAGGGCTCAATTTTTCTTCAGCTTAGATTTGAACCACAGCCACATCTCTACGGCAAGAAATGAAATGCACGATCGGAAAGAAATGGCAGTAGTACCCAACCGCAGCATTTCTGAGATTCAGGCCTGTAGGGCTCAACATCTCATGTGAAAAGCACGAGCCTCTCTTCCTTGGCGTTTACCCCTTCGTGCCAGCCCAGAGGCAGGATTACTTCTTGGCACTTAGCAGTCACCAGAATCACATTCCTTTAAAAGATGCATCAGGTCAGCAGCGAGACGAGACTGACAAGTGTTTGTGTTCAGGAAGCGCTTGCTGGAAGCACCTACTTGCAGATCTCCTGTTACACAGCTTTACACCCAGCAGAAGTTCTGCACAGTGAAGGGCTTGGGAACCCCAGATCCCTGGCCCCGAGGCTGCCTGGAACAGCCAACAGGTTGTGGTTTGCCTGCTCCCCATATAAAGGGAACAGGGAAAGGCTTGGATGCACTACTACACTTTGCTCTTGTCAGGGAATGCCTTACACAAACTTGCACCTGTGGCTCTTTTAATTTCCCCAAGCTAAAGTTAGCTTGGTTGCGAACTTGAGGGGCATTTGGTCAAAGGGTTTGAACATCTGTTCCTCCTCCAAATCCCTCACCCTGCTGTTTGCAGCACGCTTCTACAGATCTGGGGGAACACAGAAGGCGTCCCCCGTTGAGGACCTAAGCTGCTTTTCCTTACCGTACTGCACGAGAGACGAGGTCTGCGTAGTGGATCCCATGTCCCAGGAGGAAGCAGTGGTGCTGCTGCCAGGCTGGGTGTGCTGAGCAGCCAGCTGAGCCAGAGCCTGGGCTGTCTTGAACTGCTCCAGGAACTGAGAACCCGTGGTACTGCTGCCTTTGGCCTCTCCGACATCTCCAAACCCTTTCCCCAGCATGCTCACCTGCAATTTCAGCAATGGAACAAAGTCAGCATCTCCCCTGCTCAGAGGGCAGGCACATCTCCTAACACAAGCCTGAACTCTGCACCCTGCTGCTTCTCACCGAGTGCCTCCGTTTAACAGCCTTGAGCTTCAGGTACACAGACACCATCAGCAAGGAGGCCTCACACTTGTCTCACTGCCTTTATCATGCTCAAGCCCAGGTAACTCCATCTATTGCCTAATCCGCTGCATCGTGCAGCGCCCTGGAGGCTTTCAAACCCAGTCAACAGACAGATCTTTAAAATGTACTGAATTACACACATAAACTCGGCTTCACCAGACAAGACAGCCACCACTAGAACTTGGCTTTCCCGTTGGGGCAGGTCAGGAAGGGGGCTCAGAACCATCTCATCATTTCATGCACAATGTCTTTGCTGAAGTTATATGACAAAGCACGTTCCCAGGTCTGCGCACACCAACTCAGATTCAAGAGCTCCTCTCTTCACCCATCAGCGCAGAGCTGCTAGCACTTCACCCCACACCAACCCCCCAGCCAGTTCCAAGTCTCAAACTGACAAACTTGCAAGCCTCTGGATTGCAAGAGCTTCTCCTTCCCTCTGAGCAGGAAAGAGGAAAACTTGCAAGCCCGGCAAGGGCAGCAGGGCAGGAACGATCCCATTTATTTCTAATTAAGCAATGGGTTCCATGCTTCTGCTTACAGCAGACTGGCAAATCACCCAAGTGGAGGACTCTGCCACGCGAAGCAGACAGGTGTCAGAACTGGAATTACCCACATGGCCCAAATGCAGGCAGCGAGCAGCAGGGAAACCGTTTGTACAAGCCCGCTGGCTGGCAGCGAGCGGCATTTCCTTACCATGCTGTGGTGGGAGAAGGAGTTCCCAGAGGTCGGCTGGGCCATGGCACTCTGCTTGGAATTGCTGAACACCAGCGGCTGGGCCAGGGAAGGAGCCTGGGATGACTCCAGGTTTGTTGACTCGTTCTCCATGGAAGAGGGAGTCTTTCCTAGCAGTACTGCAAGGTCGATTCTGGATGAAGAAAGAAGACAACCCGCTGAGGTGAGCGGGAGCTGTCACATTGCTTTTACTACAGCAGCGTTCTACCTCCAGCCACATGATTTGTGCTTTTTCCTTTAAACATCCAGTCAATCTGCAGAACTTCAGCTCACAACTGCCACTAGCAACCTCCAAAGGACAGAGACTAGGCAACATCCTGCACAGCCTTGTTTACATCATGGAACACATACCTTAAGCACTGGCAAATGCCCAAAATCTGAAGAACCAGTGGCAGAGCCTAGAAGAGCACTGTAATCCAGACTTTCTAACAACTTCTACACTTAAATACGTGTTAGCTCATTCAGAGCTGCTGCGTTTTTATCTAGCTGGCAAGGTTTAGCCTCCAAAGGCAAACTGCTCTGAGACTTGGGTGCCACTTGTCCCGCAAAACTGGTATCGCCGTGGGCTCTCACCTCTGTCCGGCTGTGATTGTCACATTCTCTGCGGGCAGAGGCACTGAAGACACGTTGGAGGCAGTGAAGATCTTAGTCTCAGACAGCTGAAAGATAAAAGAGGGAAAAAGGAATTCCAAAATTCAGACCAGCATGGTGGGACTCCGAGGGAAGCCCACAAGACACAGCCCCGGGATGATTCAAGGAATTAGGTCTTAAAACTTCAGCGTTTGGCTCCCATCAGAATCATCTTTCTGCAGATTTTTTCTTGGGCAAGTGCACAAATCACCCCTAAGTAAAAAAAATAAATCCCTCTACAAATTTCCTGTAGTCCACAAGGCCCCAGCACCCCGGGTGGATTTAGTCAGGTGCTCCAAAGCCATGGTGTTCAGCACCCATCTGCAAAACCCACTGCATGGGTTTAGGTGCAGACATTACTGAAGAAATCAAAGGAAAAAAAAGCTTCCAACTGGTAGTTTAGCTTCCAACAATCCTGGTTTCACCTGGGTGATCTGACCAGATACCAACAGATCTCCTTAAACTGTGGAAGGGAAAACAACGCTGCTCAAAAACGAACGAAGGGGAGGTTTAACAACCACCTGAGGCTGAGCTCAGCGTTCAGCTGAATACACCCAGCTTCTATTCCAGCCTGAGGAGCTGCCAGCAACTAAGCTGCGGGAGTTTAACAACAAAACCACAGCAGAGGAATCTCTGAGAGCATATCACACACACTGAAGGCAAGACGGGCTACCAAGACACTCTTTAAGCAAAGACCTGGCTGGAACAGACGGAAGCTGCCTGCGCCTCCAAGCCCAGCAGGAGAGCCTCCCTCAGACAGTGCCTGGAAAGCCAAAGCTTTCTCTTCGTGCCCATTCAGTAGGGCTAGCTAAAATGAGCATGCAAAACTAGTAATGCTGCTAAAAAGCCCAACCCTGCTCCCATCTGCAAGACCAGAAGTTCTCCCTTGGTTCAAGGAGTGGGACGGGAGCCCAAATCAGAAGAAACCGATAGACAGGTGTTAACAGCAGGTGATAACATCCACTGACTCAACTGAGGCTCCAGGTGGAGAACAAAGCTCATCAAGACAAGCCAGAGAGCAAGGCCAGTTAATGGAAGAATTCAAAAAATGCTGCTGGAAGAAATAAGGGGACCAGACTGAGTGCTCCAGGAGATCCCTTGCTGGCCTGGGCTCCTGGGACGCCCGTGTTTTAGCAATATTTACTCTCCTCAGTCATCAGAGCTCCTGGAGCTGGGAGGTTTGGGCTATGCCCGGAGCACGCAGAGGGTGGACTTTGTGCCTCTCTCCTGGCTGCGTACACAGGCAGGACAGCACCCCGCCAGCAGCACGCGGAGGAGAGGGGTTCGGGGAGTACCTACATCTTCATTCCAGTCCTCCGTGCCCCATTCTTCCGTCGCTGCCCTCCATGCACCTGAAGGACAACAAGAGGCAGAGAAGTTAGGCGTGCGTCAAAGCTCCGCTTACAAGAGCCGGGGAAGCACTGGGAAGCTTTGCAAGCAGCCGAGAGGACTTTTATTTGCCAACCAGACAAGTTCAAGCAGCCGACCCCAACCCAAAATTCACGGGCAAGTTACCACGAGGGGATTGCCCCAGCCTGGCTCGGGCTGAGCAGCACCAGGGGGGGCCCTGGGCCAGCAGCTAGGGCAGCGCGCGCGCCCCCCGGCACCAAACAGGAAAGCTGAGCCTGGCGAGGAAGCCCCGGCACCGTCCCCAGCCTCCTCATCCCATTTCCCTGCTCTCCCCCCTCCTACGGCAGCAGCACCCACGAGCAGTTGGTGTGACCCCAGCAGCTTGGACAGAGCACCTCTGCTGCGGGGCCCCCTTGTACAGGACCCCCCCCGGCCGAGCCTCGAGCCTCTGCAGCACCCAGGGGCAACCGAACCATTCACATGGTTGTTCCCCCCCAAAAAAAGTGTCAAAGTCTCACGGAGAGGGGAATGGGAATCTGAAAGGAAAGTTTCTGGGGCTAACCAACCCATCAGTGTTCTGGGTCCAATTTCGGAGAAATGCTCCAAGTGAGGAAGTTTAGGGTATTCCGGGGGAAAAGCACAAGATTTCAGCCACAATTAAGTGCGAGACAAGCAAGATTTATCAGAGGGAGGGAAAAAAAAAAAAAAAAAAAAAAAAAAGCTTTGCCTGGCTGCATCTTCAACTTGTTCGGTCCCACAGACACCACCATTTAAACCCCAGTACTTTGAGCTGTGTGTGGTGGCTTCCCAAACCATTGGGCAAATGAAAATTTGCTGTGGGAAGAAAGTGGGAGCATTTTCCATCCCCAAATTTCATAGGGCAAAAAAAGAAAGCCCCCTGCCCAGGTTGGTTCAGCCCACGCAAAGCAGGTGAACAGAAGCCAAGAAAAGGCAGGGGGTTAATTCTGGAGGGAGTCACAAGGACAGAACAAGTTGGCATCAGCCCCTTTATCAGCTGAAAGCCTTTTACAGCATAAAACCAGCACGTGAGGAATGAGGGCTTTGCAGATCCTTCTGCAGGACACGATCAGGCTCTTGGGTTTTGGGGGGGAAGAGGTCAGTAGATCTCCCCATACACACTCCAATTTTGAAGCCAAAACATCCAAACTGCTTATGTACAGGTGGGGTGTTCAGAGAACCAAAGAAATATTTTCTTTTTTCTTTACCTGATATTGGACTAATCCAAGAAGCTTTCCTGGGTTATTTTTGTTTAGTTTGATTTAGAAATGCAGACGTTAACACAACTTCCCTGGCTCCTGGGAGTCTCGAGGCTCACGACCCTTTCCTCCCGGGACAGAAGCACCGGGAAGAGTTGGACAAACCCAGCCCAACACACAGCGGGGGTTAAGGAACAGCCTCCCCCATTCCTCAGCCTGTTTGTGCCCTCACTCATGGGCAGCAGGAAGGCTGCAGGGATCGGAAAATCCCTGGGAGGAAAGCAGGAGCTGCGGGATCCTCACCCCACTGCAGTCCATGGGGGAGAGCAGGAGGCTCGGAGAGGTCCCAAAGAGTTTGTGCACGGAGCAGAGCACAGGGCTCGGCTTTAGCTTTGCTCACGTGGGGGGGGAAAGGAGAAGAAAAGCAAAGCAGCAAGGAAAGCGGGAAGAAATCCTGCAGGCGAAGAGCAGCCACCGATGGGGCTTTGCTGGTGCCAGGCACCCAGAGAGAGAGGGACGAGGAACCCAAGCCCTGCCCGCTCATGCGACACTCGTTGCATTCTCTGGGAATGCTCCAGGAAGCTCCCTGAGCAGCACGGTGTGCTGAGCTTTTTAGTTGGTTTGCTCTGAAAGAAGCCAAGCGTCTCTCTCCCTGTTGGAAGAGCCGTGTGGGGAGCAGCAGCGCGGCGCTGCCACTGCCACGGCCACCTCGGAGTGGAACCCCAAGGGGAACCCCTCCCTGCCCTCAGGGAGCTTCGAGGAGCAGCTGATCTCTTTAAGCTCCTCCAGGCAGGAAAAGGGGGCTTGCAAATCTGATTATATGATTATGTTTTTAGGCAGAACTTGAGTGTCCCATCTTGCAGCAGAGGAGGGTGTAAGTAATTTAGGTAATTTAAGCCACGGCGTGCCGCTCGGCGGCACGGTGAACTAAGAGGCTTGCTGCAACCACTGCTGAAAACCAAAATCCCATCGTGTCAGGATTTTCTTTTTCTAAAGAAAGGAGCAAAGCAGAAGGGCTTTCAGCCTGGATTTCCAGACCTCAGGGACCGCAGAAGGGCTGAGGTGGGAAGGGACCTCTGGGTCCAAACCCTGCTCAAGCAGGGCCACCCGGAGCAGGGTGCCCAGGACCACGACCAGAAGAGAAGACACTGGTTAAATGTTTTGGGCCTTCTCAGGGGCACTAATGGGATTAGGTGGGCTTAATAGGGCCAACGGGATCAGCCCATCGGTCTCTCTTGGCTTCCTAAGGCATAACAAGATAAAAGCAGGAAATAAACTGGCCAGGCACCGAGCAGCTTCGCCATCAAGCATCCTGCTCATCCGACTGTCTCAATGGAGATGTGATTTAGTAGCTTAGCATCGGTGCTAGGACAGTCGGACTAGGTGATCCTGTGGGTCCTTTCCACCCTTGTTTCTACGATTCTGTGCAGATCGGTGGCCGCCTTCGGCTGCAGGGCTGCTGGGAGGGAAGCAGCGTGGCGGTCCGGAGGCAGCCGTAAGCAGAGGTAAAGCGCTGAGACAGCTGAGCAGCACAATCACCCTCACAGCAGCGTTTGGAACCTAGCGGGGAGGCGAGCGGAGAGACTGCTGCAGAGCGAGCTGCAGAGGCAAGGGAATGGCATGGGGACTACAGCAAGTCACAGCTCTTTGGATGTGAGATGGGCAGAAGAGGGCTGAGCTGCCTCGTGCTTCCCCTGGGGCAGGATGCTCTGTCGGTGCTGGGGACACTGCGCTGCCGTGGGTGCTGAGAAGCAGTGGCTGAAGTCAAAATTTACATAATCCACAAGTATGCAGGTTAACCTCTCCCAATTTATATTCAAGGTGTCAGCATTAGTAAAAGCAGAGTCAGAACAAACGTCAAAATTCATTAAAATGAACAAATTAAGAGAGAAGAATGACATATCCACAGATATTTCAGTTTGTTTAAAAAAAAAAGCTATAAAGTAAAGGTATCCGGGGCAGTTAGTGCACCTGGATGTATCGTACCAGGAGCAGTGTCAAATTTTCGGGGATAATTTGACCCCTCACCCCCAATGAAATCAAGTCCTGAAACAAAAGAAAAGAAAAGAAAAAGACAACCAGTGAAATTTTGACTTAAATGAAAGAGTTTCATTGCCCCCACGTACATCAGTCACATTGTACCTGTGGATATTGTTAATTCAAAGAGATGCCTGAGGCTACAGGAACAAAATGACCACACACGACACAGGTGAACGATAAACTTCAGGGCTGCGCTGTAACTCTAGAGCAGATCCCAACTGCTGTGTCAGAAACTGTCTTTATTCCACTCCAACCATGCTCTAAACCACTTTGTTCTGTATTTCCAAAAAACACGGACAGAGAAAAGCACACACAGATGTCTGCTCAGACCAGACAGCTCGATTTGCAGCACACGGAGCTCTGCTCCTTTTGCTTTTCCCTCCAGAGGCACACGTGCCCCCACTGCCCTTAACCAACAGACTCCTATACTACATCCCTCTGGTATTTAGAAATGAAGCCATTCAGTTTTTAGAGCCATCAGCAGAATGATCTCTCAGTCTGCTAGAGTTTTACGCATCCAGGCCTACTTTCTCCTTTCAGAAAAGCTTTTTTTTTTTCTGAAAAACAAAGTCTAAACTAACAACACGTAGCAGAAGGGACAGCACTTCTCAATCCTGCGTTGCTCTTTGCCAAGCTATTAGCTTGTCAGCAAACACAAGAAATACGAAGCTGGCCTAATGCAGCATTAACGTGGAGCTGTGAATGGTTCTTATAACCAAAACGTGATGTTTGAGCACTCGTGTCACGTAGAAATGGTTTGTGGTACAAGATTGCTGCGGGGGGGCCTCAAACATGCAAGGGCAGGTGGGTGTTTGCAACCACCCAGCAGAGAAGTGCTTGGTTCCAGCAGGGAAGCAATGAAGGTTTCATTTTGGCTAACTTCTATATCAGGCTCTCACCCTGCAGCAACCTGAGCAAGATGACCACTAAATGTGAATGCTCCCCGTACCGAGCCCAACATCTGAACTCAGAGCAATATTCTCAGGAGGATGCACTGAACATCCAGGGAGCCTGTGTGTGTTTATCACACTCCTGCCTGTAAAAATGCTTCTGCAAAGAGGCAGCACAGCTTCTGCTGGGAAATACACCTGAGGTGAGTGTCTCTGGGCCTCTGTCAGCAACAGCACGCACAAGATCACACCTGAACAACCATCCAGCTCCAAATTGCCAGCCCTAACAAACGACATGATGCAGCCTTTACAGTCAGATCTAAAACCTCAAGGATTATTTCACAGGAAACCCAAATACGCACTGGATATTCCTCAAAGCAAAGGCACCTCTGGATGCAAAGAAACCGAGCGACTGAATTCCAGCTCTGAACCAACAACCTATTCCACCACCCTCGAGCCTAAGACCTGCCCAGAACCTCCTCAGCACGACCGAAGGGACACAAACCCCACTTTTGACCTAAAAACACAACAGCAACAAGCTTAAAGGCTGCTTACTTGTGCCATCGTCCGGTTCAAAACTGCCAGTGTTGTTCCACGTGTTGTTGTTGCTGTTCCCATAGTTCTCGTCCGTGCTGGCCGGCTCAGCGTAGTCAGCCGGGTTGAAAGTTCTGTAAGAAACACAGGGAAGAGAATTTGTTATTCCCTCTTGCTAAACATTTTTAAAAACAGCTGATGGTATCCGTGCTGTATTATAGCTGGGAGATTCCCCCAAGGCTGCTCTGCTCAGCAGAGGAATGCTCCAGCTACAGCGGCCCTTCCAAATTTAAGTTAGCATGGTGCAGTTTTTGTTTCATTAAAAACAACAACAAAAGGCAGAAGAGTGAAGCAAATGGCAGTATTCACACCCAAAGGTTTTGTGTTTTTTGCCGTGGCGTGTCCTAATGAAACTTACCCCATGCCTTGGGCAGAAAATCTTCCCCCCCGCCTTCCGGAGCCACCTGTAAAACACACACACGCTGCTGAGCATCTCTCTTGGCTCTGCGCCACTGGGAGAAGAAACATTTGAACAACATATGGAGTTCTGATGCCCAGAATATAAAGCGTTGAGGATCGTCCCGAGTAGATGGGGTTTCCAGCAGCGGCTTTATATGTACATGAATGACCTCAGCTGGCTGGCAGTGTAATTAGTGATGCGCGATTCCAGGCTCAGATGAGGTTTCCAGCTGGCACAAAGCATAAATACCGGACCCCAGGTTCTGATTTCTGCATTGTGTCCTCGGCAACAATTCCTGAGCAGCACGGCTTTTGGAGAAAAATGAATTTCTGCCACCGAGCCTTTAAAAACCAAGCCAAGTGTTTGCACAGCACTGGTGCTGAGAGACACATGTGCAGGGACAAGGAAGATCCAGGTGCTGTCGCTGACAAGCAGCCTGCCCACCTGCCAACAGGCTCCTAGCTCTTCTGCTATCCCAGCTCTGTAGGATAAAGCCGGGCTCAGTTCACCTCCCCGGGCGGGACACAAGAACACGTTGCTGTTCCTACCATGCTTAAAACAGGGAAGCAAGGTGCAGGCACTAATCCTAACCCTAAGAACAAAAATCAGGTGCTTCTTTTTGGCTTGGCAATTCCTTTGATAGAGGCACGTCACAGAGGAGCTGCGCTGACACCGTCCTTCTCCCACCCTCCGACCCGAAGCCCAGCGCCTACCTCGGCCTCGGCCACGTCCCCGTCTCCCTCGTTCCGTGCCTCTTCCAGAAGAGCCTCCACTCTTGCCACCATCCAGTCCGTTCTCCTGGCCCCGAACTGGAAGAGAACAAAGCAAAGAAACCTTCAGGATTCCTCCTGCTTTAGGGAGGACACAAGAACAGACCTCGGACACTGAAGCGTGGTGGCTCCCGAAACTTTTCTTAACCCGGCG
Organism: Aythya marila; assembly: GCF_965140915.1. NCBI lineage: Eukaryota > Metazoa > Chordata > Aves > Anseriformes > Anatidae > Aythya > Aythya marila. The sequence continues at coordinate 580,906 of NC_139070.1, forward strand.
ATGCCGAGCGCAGCACCCAAGGGTGCACCTCAAACAGGTCGCCACACACACGAGGCTGATTCTCCCCAAAGCTGTGCCTGCCCGAGCAGCTTTACGGCTAGGTAGGGGTGTTAGGAAGGGGCAGGTCCGTACACTCTCTTCCACGGCTGGCACCTCGCCCCCGCCTCGGCGGCCCGCCACGTCGTCTGCTGAAGTCCCGATCCCTCTCCCGGTTTTCTTTGCTTTCTTCACTGGGCTCTGTCTGTCCGCTCTCCTTCTGTCCTTGGACACCCTTCTTCTTCCCGACCATTTCCCAGGAATGCTGAAGGTTTGCAAAGGGGAGAGCAGTTAATCACGGGCTGACCAGCGCTGGATGCAACATACACGCATGCTTCAACAGCCTACAAAGAACATAACTCCGGAAAACAAATTGTTTCCAGCCTAATTTCATTGGGAAAGACCATCTGCCAACACGCAGCACTGCTTCCTTCCCAGGGTGCTCGCACAGCCGGCTGGGATGCCAGAGGAGGTACGAGGAGATGGCTCCTTCTATTTCTGCACTGATCCCTGGGCCTCTGCAACAAAGCGGGCGTAATACTGGAGCTCAAAGCCTGGAGGCTTCACCCTGTCCAGCAGGAACAAGGCTGGCCCTGCACACAGCTCACTGCTTTGAGGGAGCTGCCGCAATAACCAGGTAAATATCCCAGTGCTCTGCAGTCAACATTTCCGGGTGAGTTATTCTCCCAAAAGCAGCTGTTTAAGAAAACCCCTCCCTGAACAGCCGATCCCACAGAGGAGAGTATCAGAGTTTATCCACAGGCGAGTTCAACCCATCCCAAGTTGGGCTGTAAAAACTTGAGCACGCCTCCAGCTTACTGCTCTAAGCCCACACGGGTTTGTTTTATGACACTCTGTGATGGTTTCACATTCTTAAGCTGATGCTGCACACTGGTAGAATAATTAAAATAGTCACAAGTCATTGACGAGCACCTGAAAACATAACTGGCAGATAAACAAACAGCTGGGTTTGGATGGCAACATGCAGGGACAGTAACAAAAAACCTTAGAGGCACAAACTGCCTTCAAACCAAGGGCTTCTCAAGTCTCTCTCCGTGGGTATCTGGCTCAGAAGGAAATTCAGGAAAATGTTTCCTTGGAATACTGCGATTTTAAGCAGAGTCTAACTCAACGTGAAGATCACGCCGGCTCCCCTCCCGTTTGAAATACAGTAAATTATGAGTAACTAGCTCAGCAGGTGAGCGTTTGAGCCATTAATAAGTCTGTTCCTTACCAGGAAACCCCTTTCAGGGAACTGCTGCACCAGCTGAACCCAGCCCAGAAGCAGCTCCGAGCGCTGTGAGCTGCGGGTAGCAGCCCGAGGGCCCCCAGGGCACCGCAGGCTGAAGAAGTGGCAGCCACTCGAGGGCTCTGCTCTGCCAACACCACTCCTGCCTCTGCAAATCCTCCACAGCGAGCGTGCCTTGCCCTGCATCTCGCGCTGCTGGGGGGGCTTCAGCTGCTCGAATAAAGGAGACGCCGTGGCTTGCTGCACGCTACCCCGAGCGCTGTTTTCGTGAGCAATGTGCTCATCGAGGAAAAGTAATTGCTGCCATAGCAGGGCCTTGGCGTTCAGCTGGTTACAAGGGACGTGGAGGAAAACACAGTCAGAGCAGAGCTTTGCCTCAGCGATGCACGTTCATGCCACCCCTCTTCCTAAAAGGGTTTTCCAACAGCTGTTTTGTTCAGTTAGCGATGGAAAGGGCTCTCTGAAGGCAAGGCAAGGATCCTCACGTGCACCACACTGAACTCGGCCGCTGCCAGAGCTAGCAGAGCACCTGATGTTGGGAAGCAGCTGCCTTAGACAACACAGAGCTGTCCAAGCCATCCATCTACCTCACGGCTAATAAAGAGGGGGAAAAAAAGAGCTAGTGCACGGCGTTTGGAGCGCTAGCTACAGCCTCAGCTTTGCTCGCAGTTTGGCTGGCTCCGTCCCATCTCGGTGTGCTGGGAGATCTGTTCAGCCACGGTGGGGAAGGGTCTGAGGCTCGGCAGCTTTCTGCTGGTTTGCAGCAGGATTTGTGTCCGATGCACTCACCACAGCCTGTGTGCTTCATGGAGGAGCTCCCACTCGTTTACAGAGCTCACCTTGGCTCACCTAACTCGACAGAAAACACTGCTGGCACAGAAAGGGCAAAAAGACCCAAAAATGTGCGGCACAGGAAAATCAGCAAGTTGCTGTGGACGAGGAGGAAACATTTAGGGCCGGAGAAACAAAAGTGCCCAAGTAACAGAAAGGAACCGCTGCTGCCACACCTGCCCTTCACCACAAGTCTCTCAGCCCTTGGGAGAAAAGAGAAGTTACTTCCCGCTCACGGCAGGGTGAAAGCTTTGCCACCAGCACGCTGCCATCCGTACAACTGCTCGGATTCAGAAGGAATAGGAAGCAGGTGGATTTATCACATTTTCCCCTCCATTTCCCTATTCCAGGCTGGCCACGCTCCTGTTCTCTCCAAACCTACAACGTTCAGAAGCCCGGAGATAACCACACTTCCCATGCTCCTCGTGAGTCATTCTGGTTTATCTGCACGTTACTGTACGGCTCAGCTCGGCTCCAAACAGGCAGCCACACCGAGCTAGGCCTCACCAGATTTACAGCACCCAACCCTACCGTGTCCGGGTTGCCCTCCAGCAGCACGTTGATGGCTCTGTTAACATCCCCGTTGCAGTCGTGCAGAGCAATCACACACTCATCCTGGTTCTTGCCTGTGATGTCGATCAGCTGTAGGAGAGACACCGCCACGCTCAGCGCGTTCCCAAACCAAGACAGCACCGACAGCCCCCCGGCTCTCTTACGAGGCGAGCAAACTGCATCCCAAAACAGAAAGCGTCTGAAGGAACGACGGGGTTTGGCAGTCGTGCCAGCCTCCCCAGCTTAATTATGCCCCCGAACGAGAAGCAGATCCCCAGAACCGAGGGTGGGAATTTCTGAGTCACCGAGTTTCCCCACAACCTAGCCTCCCAGCTCCGTGCCTTGGGATGCTGCTGAGCCTTGTGCTTTGGGGCCGAAGACAGCAGGCACGCGGGGCCGTGAAAATCACGGTGGCCTAAGGAAGCCCAGGGAGCAGCCTCCTGCCCTGCCCTGCCCCGGGGGCGTTCGCTGCCCTCTGCCACTGCCCTCGCCCTCCCGGCGGGTTCGCACTCACTTGTTTCACCTTCTCCTCAAAGTCAGCGTCGTTGTGGTCCGAAATCATCTGTGCAAGTCGGATCTGTTCCGCAGTGGCCTGAAGAGATGAACATCAAAAGAGAGCGGGGTTAGCGCGGCACGCCTCGCACTCGCCCTCCTCCGAAGGCCGCGCCGCTCCCGAGGACGCTGGAAAGGAACCGAGGTGACGAGGACGAGGCGCAAACGAGGGCCGGGAAGAGGCAAGCTGCAGAAAGCAAGGCAGGGAGCAGAGGAGCGAGGGAGGGGAGCCCAGGAGAAAGGGAAACACCGCCGGGCGACCTCTGCAACGGGCGAGCCCAAGCCGCCGAACCTAACTCCACCTGGAGGCAGCACCAGGACATGGAGCCAAGCTGCAGACGGCCCCGCGGCCACGTCCGTTGGGTAAAACAAACAGGGCACGGCCGGAGGGAATCACAGGACTGGAGGGGTGGGAAGGGACCTCCAGAGATCATCGGGTCCAACCCCCCTGCCCAAGCAGGTTTCCTACAGCAGGCTGCCCAGGGAGGCGTCCAGATGGGCCTTGAATATTTCCAGAGGAGGAGACCCCCCAGCCTCCCTGGGCAGCCTGTCCCAGCGCTCCAGCACCCTCTCTGTGAAGAATTTCTTTCGCCTGTTGGTGCAGAACTGCCTGGGCTCCATTTTGTGGCCATCACCCCTCGTCCTGTCCCCACAGACCACTGACAAGAGGTTGGCCGAACCCCTCCGTCTGTCTCCCACCCCTGGGGGATTTGTGAACACCTTTACAAAGGTTTACAAAGCCAGGGGAGGCAGCACCCAGGCGGAGGCGCCCGCCCTGCCCCAGGAGCACCCCGGGAGCTGTGGGCCTGCACCCAGCCCAGCGCCCGGCCGGGAGCGCCAGGTCTCCACCTCCGCGCAGCTGGTTTCCAAGGACGCTGCCCTTACCTGCGGCCGCTGCTTGTGCTGTGTCTGGCTCTGTGTCTGTGTCTGCTCCCAGTTCCCCCGGGCTCGGTTAGTGCCCACCGATGTCATCATTTACAGTATATACAAATAACAGTATTTACAAGGTAGAGCTCTGCGGTGGGGCGGGGGAGAAGAGAGAACAGGCTGTTAGAAACTGAAAACACCAGGCAGCGACCGAGCGAGGCAGCAGGCACGGCCCCACCCTCCCGACGCTTCCCCAAAACCGCTGCGTGCCCGGGGCTGCCGCGGGCTCCTGCAGCCAGCCCCCCACCACCAAGTGCCCTGCGGCAAACACGGCCACCACCGCGCCCCCTCTGCAGCCTGGCATCGAGGAGAGGAGCCCCGTGGAAAGGGTTCAGCCACGCGCTGCCAGAAGGTGCCTGCGAGCGGGCACGGGGTCGCCACCGACAGCGAGGAGCGCTGCGAGAAGCTTTGCTTTGAGAGCCTCAGGTGTGCCAGCTGAGCACCCTGAGCTCTCCCCTCTCCTGGCTTAAATTTGGTGCAGAGGAAGCAAAAACCTGCCGGCAAAAGGTGCTGCTGCAGGCCTGGGGGGATTGTTTGTACAGGAATATGATCCCGGTAGAACCAGCTGCTTTTTCTTGTTCCAGTTGTTCCCCAGATCCAGGAACATCACATTTGTCTTCTAACGAGTATGCTGAAGTTACCCCAAAAACGAACCCAGTGCCGACATGGAGTAACAGTAAATAATGCTGCCGTGGGCTGCTTGAGGCCAAAAATCCCTGCAGGAGCCGTGGAGCATCCCTAGGATGTGAAGTTTTACAGCCGCACGCCCCGGGTTTGGAGGATGGAGTCCTACAGGAGGTGAAGGGCTTCACCCTGCCCACGGTGTCCCCAAAGCAAGGGGCACCAGGCACGTCCCAAGGCGCTCGGCAGGCCTTGCTGCTCTTGAGACCCCGAAACCTCAACAATCACCAGCCCCACAGCGCTGGGGTTTGCTGGTAAAGCCGCTGAGCCCCCCTCCGAAGCAACAGGTTCTGCTCCTGCTGCTGCCAGGCCTGGGGCACAGAAGGGGCCGCGGGAGGAGACCTGAGCCAGGAAACGCAGCCTGCAGGACGCGACCCGACGCCTTCCTCGTCACCATCACCACAGAGCAGGGCCCAGGGCGCAAGAGGGAAAAGTGGAAAAGCTGCAAAGCCAACGGGCCTGTGAGACCCGGGGAAGCTGAAGTCTGTGAGCGCAGAGCAGTGGGGCTGGGGGCCCTCTCTGTGGGAGCTCAGGGACCCCACGGCACCTCCCCACCGTGGCAGACCCCCACGGCTCACACCAGCGCCTCGCCCCACTCGTGCTGGGGTTCCACGCACTCCGCAGCCTCCCCCAAAACCTCCAAAGGCCGCCCTTTGGGGGTGCCCACGCAAGAACGGAGCTTTCTGGCCGTGCACCTCCAGGTTTTCACAGCGGGAGGGAACCCACGCCACCTCTGGGGCCGGCTGGGTGCAGCCAGCACCTCGCCAGGAGCACCGAGCCCCAGCGCTCCCGACATCCAACGCCGCCTCCTGTGCTCCTTCCCCACGGAATTTCTTCTCTCTCCTCACGGCCCTGTCTCACCCAGCCCCACGCATTTCGTGCGGACACGAGGCCCCCCGTTAAACCCATCCTGCAGCAGGACCACGGGCCCAAGGGGAAGCGATGCTGCGGCTCCACAGCGCGCTGCTGTCCCCAGCCTCCGGGCAGCGCCGGGCATTGTTCGACAGCCACCGCGCTCTGCTCAGTTTTGGTGAGCATTAAAGCTTTTTTAAGTGTAAAAACCACCAGAGGAAGAGCCACGGCAGAAGCAGCAGCAGGCCTGGGTGCTGCAGAGACCTCCAGGTGAGCACAGGGTGCCCCGAGATGGGGCTCTGTCTGCTGGGGCTCCATCCCTCCAGCGGGGCGCTTCGGCGCAGCTCCTGGGCGGTTTTTGAACACAAATCCCAGCCCCGACGTTGGCTCCACACCCGGGCTGGCAGCGCACAGGTAACGACGAGTCCAACAGCGAGTTCAGAGCAGCGTTTATCAAGCATTTTACCTCTTTTTGTTCAAAAAGGAATAAAAAAATACATATGTGCAGCAAGAGGGAGGCAGCGGGGGGGGGCACGGCCGGCTGACCGAAGCACACCCACGGCCGAGCCGTGCCGGCGGGGGGGGGGGGGGGGACCACGTTGTGCCCGGCCTGCCCCACGCCAGCAGGACAGCGAGGTGTTCACCGGGATTTAGGGTGCAGGAGAAGCCTCACGGCCGCAATCTGCGGGGCTGCCCGGGGAGGCAACACAGCGGGGGGGGGCCCCGTGCTGCTCTGCAGAGCCCCCGCTGCCTGCACAGCCCCGGGCAGGGGGGGCCTGGGGGCCGCGAGGCGTCCAACGAAGCTTTGGGAGCGGAGGCGCTGCGGGCACGGGGCGCAGCCCAGCTCCTTACCGGGGCTCCCGGCACGGCCCCGGGACCCCGCGGGCCCCCCCCCCGGTCACGGGCACGTGCGGCAGGGCTGGGGGGGGGGGGGGAAGGGATGGGCCGGGAGCACCCGGGGGCGGCGGGGAGGCCGCCGGGGGGCCCGCCCGGTGCTGCCGCGGGGCACGGGGCCCGCACGGGAGGCGGGGGGGAGGCCCAGGGGGGGAACCGGGGAGGCACCGGGGGGCGATCGGGGCTCCCGGGGGGGTCCCGGGGCCGCGCCCTGCCCACGCCCCGCGGCTCCGCGCCCCCCCCCCCCGGGGGTTCGGGGCCCTTTGTTCGCGGCCCCGGTACCGGGGCCCGGCCGGCGGGGACAGGGGGTGGGGGGGGGCAGCGCGGGGCCGCCCCATTGTTAGCGCGTTGCCGCGGGGCGGCCGCTGAAGGCCCCGGTGGCGGCGGCGGACAATGGGGCCCGGCGGGGCGGCTCCGTTCCCGTTCCCCCCCCCCCCCCCCCAAAGCTCCGAGCAGCGCGGCGCCAGCCCGGGCCCTGCTTCCGCCCTCATGGCGGCGGCCGCCATTCCCCGCCCGGCCTCACCTGAGGGCGGTACGGCCCGGAGCGGCCCGGCACGGCCCTGCAGGCCGCGAGGCGCCCGGTAACGGGGACAGGGCCGCGGGGGGGGAGGGGGGGCGGGAGAGGGGACGGGGGGGGGGGAGGGAGAGGGGAGGGGGGAGCGGGGGGGAGCTGAGGGGGGGGGAGAAAGGGGGGGGGGTGCAGGGAGGGGAGGGGGGGGGAGCGGGGAGGGGGGGGCGGGATTTAAAGGGGCCGCGCGCCGCCCGCCCCGCGCAGCCAACTTTACCTGGGTCGGCGCCGCACTGACAAGCACCCAGCGGCGCCCGCCCCCATCACGTGACGCGGGCCGCGGCGCTTCGGGGAGGGGAGGGGGGAGGAGGGAGGAGCCGGGTCACGTGACGCGGGCTGAAGGGAGCGGAGGGCGCGCTCGGCTTCACCCCCTCCTCTCCCGCTCCC